>NC_061122.1:68902205-69147455 GCF_002878395.1 Capsicum annuum | reverse complement strand
GTAGTGGATTCCTCTGTGAGTGCTGAAATTCAAGAAAATCTTTCTTTTGATGACATTCCTGTTGAGATTCTTGATTTCAGTGTCCGAAGACTAAGGAACAAAGAAGTTCCCTTGGTCAAGGTGTTGTGGAGAAACCAATCTGTTGAGGGTGCAACTTGGGAAGATAAGGCGGATATGCGATCCAAGTACCCGCAACTATTATCCACAAACTCCGATCAATCCAAAGGTACCGTTCTTTCCTAAATCATGCACTTTTGATAAAAGTTGCAACAGTTCAGCTGTCATTTATTATGTGTTCAGCTGTAGTTTCTTGAATTTATGCATTCTATGTTGTATTCGGAGTGAGAAATGATGTGGTGATGAGTCTAACAAATGATTTTAGCTGTATGCTCTATTCCCTATCTAATCTTGGTATGTCTAGCATCATTCGAGGACGAATGTTTCCAAGGGGGAAATGATGTAATACCCCGGGAAATTTTTCGTTGAAATTTTGTGCGTAAACGTGTTGGGTTCTATCTTCTAGAATGAATTATAAATTTTCCACATGAAATGTCTTAGATTATGACCCACCATTGCGTAGAGTATCGAATAATATTTCCAACGATATGTGGATCATCCAAAACGGACACCCGAGCGACGAGTTATGAACATTCCGATCGAACCATGAATAGTAGTGAACAGTAAAATGTGCAGGAAAAAGTGCTGAGGCTTGGCGTATTTTTGCTCCAACTTTAAACGATCATAACTCCTTGTACATGATGAACTGGGTAATCTACTATATATCAACGGAAAGCTCTGTGAGTCCTCTTTCCAATGAAATTAGTTTCATCTAATTTGTCTATCGGAACAAAACGTTATGGTCAATCTACTTCAGCCTATCAAAAGTAAATTTTTTGGTCAATTTCAAATGATCATAACTCTTCGTAAACAATGATCTGGGTGAGATACTATATATCAAAGGAAATATATGAGAGTCCTCTTTCTAATGAAATTGGTTTTATCCAATTTGAATATCGGAGTAAAACGTTATGGTTGATCTACTTCAAACTATCAAAACAGTCCACCAAAGGACAGATTCGAGAATTTTTTTGATTTTTAGGGGTGTTTTGGTCATTCCCCCTCACCCAAAATCTGTCCAAACCCTATATTAAATCCTATTAGAAGCATTATATATTATATTTCATCAAACTCCCTCAAAAAGAGAACCCTAAGCTCCTACATCCAACTTCAAGAACCTCCAAAGTTCACCATTAATTCTGCAAATTTATTCAAGATTCCAAGTTCCTAGTTCAAGACCACAAAGAACCATCATTCAAAGGAACGATTAGCATCTCAAAAAAATGAGTATCGACCTAAAGTTCATCATTCAAGGTATGTGGGGTTTTTCAACAAGAACCCTCTTTCGTTCTTGTGCCCAAAAGTAATTTTCTTTACAAAGGCATGATTTTTATTTGATTTTTTTATGAATTTGAAACATGAACCCATATATTATGATGATTATTATGAAATCTTTATGTTTACGATTTTGAAAGATGAATTTACATGTGCGGTGATATAAAGCATGAATCTTGAATGATGTTTATCATGATTTTGCTATTTGGGACATGAATCCCCATTGGAAATTGTTTTTTTTTTTTGAGAAAGTGTGTGTTATAAGCACGTTGATGTTGAATATTTGAGTTATTTTGAATGATTTGACCTTTTGGTCTTAATGGAGTTGTTTTGAACTCGAGTGCGAAAGAAATCCACAACATGGTTGATTTTGATAGATTGGAAGCATAATGGCTCACGATGTATATTTATATATTACTGAAATTGATTTGTTGTGGATTGTCTTTGAAATATTCTGAACCAAGTTTGGGAGAAATCTTTAACACCGAGTGGGAGGTATAAAGCGACCTTACTTCCCTAGAACTACGTGCCCCCATAGGAGTGAGCCTGAGGCTGATTTATATAGTGATCACTAGTTTGTGTGGATTTGATATCGATAGTCCTACTCCGGTGGCAAGGATAGGATGGCTCTCCCCAACATGGGTTGTACGTTGGATTCCATGTAGCTCAAATGGTTTATGTCGGTTATAGGATCTCTCAGTGTGTGTGTGTTTCATTGTATCTATGGTGAATGGTGAAGTGATTTGAAAGTGGAATTGTGAAAGTTATTCTTTCGAAAGATTTAAATGATATTTACATTATTAGAATTGATATTGTTGATGAACTGAAAGTGATTGACAAATTATATGATGACTCACATGTGTTATTGTACTTATTTCATCCTCTCATGATTATGATGATTTTCTTCTGGCTATGTGAGTCTTTCATATATCCCGTATATTTCTTATAAATATTTATGATGATGATGTTTATACAACTGCATACACCCTCATATACTCGGTTCCTTTCCATGGTACTGACCCACATCTTCGGATGTGGGCTGCACATCTCGAAATGTAGGTTCAGGTGCTCAGTTCCAGGTTCGACAGTGATTCTTCGGGAATATTGTTCTACATCCTCTGTTGTGGTGAGTCCTTATGTTCCGAGGACGTGATGTCTGATGTTGGTTTCACGGAATTGTTTACATTTGATAACTGAGTATGAGTCAGTTGGGGCATGTCTCAATGGCTCGCTGGTTTTATTGATTTTCTTAGAGGCTTGTCAGACTAGTATAGATTTTGGGAGTTAACTAGTAAGTCGTATTTTGTTATCTTTCTGAAATTCTTTTATTCTTGGATGCTGATTACTTTGTTAATATTTGAGGGTTATTTATGGAAATCCCGTTGATTTGTATTGAACTGAATGAAAATGGCTCAAAGGGTTAGCTTGGGGCTACTCGTAGCCTCAAGCACCGTGTGACGCTCTGGGAGCCATTTTTTGGGGCGTTACAAACTGAAAATTCTCATATTCAAGGTTCCAATTGGGATTGGTAGACCAAAGGATTGTAAATCCTCGTCCCACCAGTTCCAATTAGGAATACTGGGGGACTCTAAATCCTTGTGTTCAAGGTTCGAATTGGGATTGGTATGGCCCTTAAAATCCTCGGGTTACCAGTCCCAACCTTGATAAAAAATTTGGATTGGGAATAGCTGGCATAGCTCAGTTGGTAGAGTAGAGGACTGAAAATCCTCATATCACTAGTTCAAATCTGGTTCCAAATTAGGACATGCAATACCTCATTCCATCAGGAAAGATTCTTACAAGCTACAAGCACAAGAAAGAAAAAAACAATAGCTATCAATCAGTAGCTATGGAATAAAATAATGTACACATAATAATTTATTTTTCGTATATATTTATTCTTAATTATCATTTATATACACCCACATTCACAATACACACATCTCCACACCATGTATGACACTCACAAACCTTCAATATATATACCTGCACCAATACCAAACAGATAGAAGAGGCTACATTCATACACACTAATACAACAAAAAAACAAAGTACCGAAGAGAGCGCAAAAAAAATAAAGTTCTTTTGATATTGGTGAATTAAGTTCCTATTTTCATTGGAGTTTTCAGTAACTCTGACGGCACACATTTTTGCTTCTATTTTCAGTTAGTTCAACACACATGTTTTACTCAATATCTCTATGTTGACTTTAAAGATTTTATTGTAAATCAAAGTCTGATATAAATTTATTTTAATTCAAGTTTAACAGAGTATTTGGCTTGATCGGTACATTTATAATGTATGTGAATATGAGTTATTTCTGATTCGATATAGTGAAATTATAGATTATAAAAAAATACCTTATTTGTGGTAATAAATTTTATGATGAGATATGAGTACACATATTAATGAGAGCAAGATGAAACAGTAAAAAAAATTCCACCTCTATTTAATTTTCAAGTAAGTCTTTAGTTTATTTGTTAGAAATTCTCTTTTATATCATGATCGTAAGCAGTAGTTGTCAAATATAAAATTTAATAAAGATTGGGATCAAATTTCACAAGAAATATGGTGATAATTAAATCATAAGTAATTCAAATGAATTTAGTTTCCAATGTTTGTGAAATGGGGGACTTTTTATGAAACATTGTAAAAACTATTTTAACTTATTTAAACTGAATAATGGTTAAAATCACAAACTTTTATCAATAGACAGAACAGATTAGGATTGTGCTTACCTTGACTTCATATCAATCTAGTTTAGGTTGGTGAAAAATTCATTTTAATGCACATAAATGCAAAGCAATGAGTTCAAATATTCACCTAAATATTTCCCAATGTAATTAGGCGATGTTGGTGTATATGTATTTTATTATTAAATTAATATATTAAGTGCATATGTTAGTAGGTATAAATTGTGTATTATGAGTATTATTATTTACATTTATTAGTGGAAGAATGTGGTCATGAGTTTCTTGAAACTCCTATAACCACTAAATATTTATTTATCCATTATACTATGTAATTATGCTTGTAACTCATGAAACATCCAATCATTCAAGTACCCAATTTACTACATCACATTCTTCCTATTCAATACATGAGTTGATACCTCACCTATAAATAGATGTTGTCTTGCAAGTACAATAAAATATGATAAGTGTGGAAAAGATTATAGTGCGTAGTAGTGAAAGAAAGAGTTGAGACAAAAAAATATTCTAAGTCTTTAACTATATTCACTATACAAAGAGAGTAAATATATGTTGAAGGAAGGTGTTCTTATAGTAGAGCTTTGGACTATTCAACTAATCCGGAGTTGTTTGAGTTGTACATCGTTGATAGACTATTGTATCTTGGAGGAAAGAAGTCATGAGATATACTGTTGGTTCAGTGTAGATTATGCTGCAGTGGTCTTGAATCTTCTTAAAGAGAGCGAGATATCCGCGCTTCAGCCAAGAAAAAGATTATTTTATTTTCTTCAGTTTTGGTTCATTTGATTTCAACTATAATAATTATTTTAATTTGTGGTATATTACACCAACAATTTTAAGGAGATTCATGTTTTGTTACAGTTTGAAAAATCACGGATATCGAGATGAGATATCTCAAAAGATGGATGGCAAGAGATAACAAGTAAAGTATCTTTGTACTTGCTCAACTCAAGGGGATGAAAGGTAGAAAACTTTTCTGTTTGTTGTAGAGAATAGGTAAAAAAAATTCATAAACATAAGTTGTATTTAAAATGCTCAACATAGTGGGGGCTAACGAAATGTAAAAAAATCGCCACAAAATTGTGACTTTTGCACTTTTGAGAATGAGTTAAAAAAGTGTTATAAGTGCATAATTATTGTTGGAGTAAATCACATGTCATTATTAATTTGTATACAGCTTGATGTCCTTATATTTGGCTCTAGCATGTTATCAAAGAAAGAGTAAAAATGTTGAGTATCCATTTGACATTAAATATTTGGGTGAGATAAATTTCATTCTTGGAATGAAAAATACCTAAATTATGTGATAAACGTTTCCTTGACATGTCACATTATGATGAAAAAGAAAAATTGTGAAATACATTTTGTTGATTATATGATCCATGCAACTTCTTTTGATTCAAATATGTGAAAGTGGTGTGGAAAAAAAAGGAGTTTACTAGCCTAATGAATATGAGATATGTGGCTACTTGCACTTGGCATGAAATTATGTAAAAGTACTTAAACAAGAAAATCAAGTATATTTACTTGGTTAAAGTTGTGGTTTGTTGTACTTAAAAGTATTTTTGATGCAAAATGAGGAAAAAAATAACTTGATGCTATTTACTAATGACAAATAAATTATGATTTGCTAACTCATTATGGAGGTTGAACTAACTATTTTAGATTCAACTAGTGAAAAGGTGAATTGATCAACCACTTTATGGTGAGAAAATGATTTCTCTAATTTTGAGTTATGTGATAGCACCAAAAATTTATTAATAAAGTATAAACTATTTTTATAATGAAAAATTCAGACCATAATGAGAAAAACACAATATAGTAAGATCATATTGATTAATGGTGTACCAATATTAATTATGTTAACTTTGTGATAATCTTGCAGATTCAAAACTAAGGTCTTAGTAAGAAAATGGTCTGACTCACATTGATGGGGAGGGCGGGGGTAAGGAAGCCTATAAAAAAATCATGAGTCATATATGAGAAAACCTAACCTGGGGACTAAAGATCCTATAACCAGGTTTACCAGGAAGAACAAATCATATGATGACTTGGTGTGAGATGCACTATTATTTAATCCTTCCTATGATGAGAGTGTATTGTTCCTGTAATAATTTGTGAAGTTTGAGTCAAAAACTCTTAATGAAATTCTATATCTCGTTTGAGTGGGTTATCAAAATTACAAGATCACCTTTGGCAGATTTCACCTATGAGTGTAGAAGTTGGCCACTTCCTATGAGAATGAGGCTTATTCTAAAAAACGCTCAGAAAAAACCAGGATAGGAAGTGGCTATTAAATATTATGTCAAAACCTTGATTATTGTGTGTAAGCAGTAATACTTTATTTCCCCTAAGCAGTCATAGTTCAAGTCTGAGATCACTACTAACTCTGGAGTAAAGGTTATTATTTTACTAAGTGGAGGTTCAATGCAGAGCACACCTTTATTATGCATAATAGTTTATCTTCAACTAAATTGGTGAACTCTCATAATTTAATATTAAAATAAGTGGAGGAATGTTGGTGTATATGCATTTTATTATTAAATTAATATAGTTAGTGCATATGTTAATGGGTATAAATTGTGCATTATGAGTATTATTATTTATATTTGTTTGTGGAAGAATATGGTCATGAGTTTCTTGAAAGTCCTATAACCACTAAGTCTTTATTTGTCCATTATACTATGTAATTATTCTTGTAACTCATGTAACATCCAACCATTCATGTACCCACTTTACTACATCACATTCTTCCTATTCAATACAAGAGTTGATACCTCACCTATAAATAGAGGTTGTCTTGCATGTTATTGCATGTACAAGAAAATATGATAAGTGTAGAAAAGATTATAGTGTGTAGTAGTGAAAGAAAGAGTTGAGATAGAAAATATTCTAAGTTTTTAACTATATTCACTATACAAAGAGAGTATATATATGTTGAAGGAAGGTGTTCTTATAGTGGTGCTGTGGATTTTTCAACTAATTAGAAGTTGTTTGTGTTGTACATCATTGATAGGATATTGTATCCTAGAGGGGATAAGTCACGAGATATACTACTGGATCAGTGTAGATTATGCGACAGTGGGATTGAATCTTCTTAAAGAGAGAGATATATCCGCGCCTCAGCCAAGAAGAAGAATATTTTATGTCTTTAGTTTTTGTTTATTTGATTTCAACTGTTATAATTATTATAATTTGTGGTATATTACACCAACAGATGATTATCCCTTTAATTCTTTGAACTTAAAGTGGTGGAAATAATTACTCAATTTTTCCTCAAGTGAATAATCTCATTAGAGTATTAATCATTAATGGAGGTTAGAAGCTACGAATTCTCGTTGTTAAATTCTTTTGTGATTTTAACCTCTTTGTTAAAAAATGCCAAGTCTAAGACTTGTTCTAATATTTGCAACTGTTATAAATATGTAAAAGGAAGGAAGTAACAAAATATTTATGAGTATCATTCAAATTTACACAAACATAAACTCTAGAATCGATAATCAACCAAGAATTCCATGATTTTAATTATGAGGTTTTTAGCCACTCATGGTAATTGAAAAGAGAAAAGAAAAAATTTCATAAGTAAAAGAGTTCATCTTACAAAGAATGAAAATCAAGCCTTTGATTCTTTACAAAATGTCAAACTAGGTTTGAAAATGCTCCCAATCGTGATATCTATTCAAAATTCTATAATTGGTATTGATAGGTTTGAGGAACGTGGGATTTAAAATTTAAAATTGGGCTGTCGCTTCTTCTCTAATGCCTCACTTGATGGATCGTCAGATGCATGATGGTTCATTGGAAGAACACTTAAATTTGCAATATGTTCTGTTTAGTTCAAAGAAGGACTGATGGTTTATTATTGTAATCCCTGAATTTTCTTCCTAGCAAATTTTGTCCCAAAAATTCCTAGTATTAGCTTCTAATGTGAATGATGATTATTTCATGACAAATTTTCAAGATTTTCAATTTTTGTCATGTGGAAAATTCAATAAGCTTTCTATCGATATAAAATTTGCCCAAATTCGACCCCCGGGCGAAGAGTTGGAGCCTTTTTAGTGAGACAGTGTATCACCTGAGCCTCTAGCGCATTGCGGAGATAGCTCACATGGCAATTGTCAATTTCTAGTGTTTCTCAATTTTCAGGTCACAAACAAGGTAGCAACGCGATAGCTCCGCGTCGCGCCCCCGTGCAATTTCCCAGTTGTCCCTTTCCAGTGACTTGGCGCTATAGTGGCGCGTCGCATGCCAAGTATGAAAATTGGGATATTTTTTTAGAAATTAAAGACGTGTACTAGGGTTAAAAGCATCTATTTCCCCACCCTATATAAGCCTTATAACACAAGATTTGACCATAATTCAACAACTTATACTCAATTACTCTAAAAAATTCTCAAGAACAAACCCTACGGTTTTCATAGAAGGTTTAATTCCAGGGGAATTCATCATCAAATTTCAAGAATCTCTCCATCAATCTTCACGAAATCACTAACTAAGGTATGCATAGTGTTCATCCATGAATCCCTTTCATTCGTGGAGTCCAAGAATCATGTTTTAAATAACCTATTGTGATTATTTTGTGGTGATTTGATCCTGTTCATGTTGATAGTTGTTATTTATGATTCAAGATGGTGTCTTGATGACTTTCCATGAAATATGTGAGTTTGTTGATTGAAAACCTATGAGTTGGGGTAGTTTTAGATTCTTAAATTGATGATTTCACCTATGCTATAAAGTGTGCATGTAAGGTGTTTGATAAAATGCCTAGAATGATAGAATTATGTTCCTTATGACTTAATAGTATCTAAATGACAAGTCCATGACAACCCTTATGATGCAATACAATTTCCATGCTCCTTTTGTGTATTGACTGTTGTGTTATGCAATGTTCATCATATTGAAATCATGCAAGTATGTACATGTTATATGCATTCCCTTCCATGATCAAGACTATGATAACCATGTGAAGCATGAAATCCCTTATTTATGGCATTATGAATTAGGAACTCTATTTCTATGATCAAGAAGTATTATGGATTGTTGGTGTTGGTCATGTATTCAGGAATGTCATGCTTTGTCAGTTTCCTTCTATCAAGTCCTAGGGGTACTTGTACCCAAAAAATATAGTTGTGTTCCTAGATCCATGTCATGTTTTTACAATACTCTCAGTCAAGCCATGTTCCATAGAAGTCAGTCAGTCATGTGACTCTGGAAATCTCAGAAATCTTATGAACTTAGTACTCAGTAAGATCAGTAATCTCATGAACTCAGTCAGTTATCAGATATCAATAGTATTCTGTTAGTCGATGGAATTCAGTAAACTCAGTCTATGTACAATCAGTCAATCATGTTCAGTCTCTTCAGATAGGAGTAAAAATTAGCACCGAGTGAACCCAAGGGTAGGAACACACACTGTCAGATAAGGGTATGATTCTTAGTAGTAATCCTTGTGTTCCAGAACCATGTAGCCAGCATAGGTTGAGACATCAACACTGTCAGATGAGGGTTGATGAAGTGGATAAGCACTATTAGATTAGGGCTCCACCATTCTCTTTTGGGGACAATGTCAGATGAGGGTACCCAAAGTTGTCTTTACCAGTGGCACGGTATTGACACCGTTCCAATCAAGGCACAGATTAGACCCCAGCTCAGTTGTTCTAGTGCATTTGGGGCATGTCGGTTAAATAACTATTCCCATAATTTTAGTATCAGTCTCAATAAAAGAACTCAGATAGTTCTTCAGATTTCAGGACTGTCAGATACAGTCAACTCAGTCACAGTATGGAACATAGATAGTTCCATTAAATTTAGGACTGTCAGACACAGTCACTCATGTTATCAATTATTTCAGTTATCGGAACTCTAGTATCAGTTATGCTAGATATCAGTAAATTCATGTCTTCAGTATATAGATTCAGTTATCATGTTCTCACGATCTCAGTTACTATGTATTCATGTGTGCACTCTCATATTCATATTAGTTAGTCAATTATTATCATTCATGAATGTAAGCCCCATGTATTCAGCCTACCTCACACGTATACTCAGTATATTTTTTTTGTACTGACACATTTGAGCTATGGTGTTTTTTTTTTATGTTACACCATAGGTTCAGAGACACGACTCCCAGATCAGCAGTAACAGTAGCATTCCAGGGTTCAGAGTTTTAGCAATGAGTCCTCATTCTCTGAGGACATGATCATTTTATCATATCAGTTCAGTTTTCAGTTGACGGAGTTAGTTGGGGACATATCCCATCAAATCCTTATTCAGACAGTTAGAGGCTTTCAGACGACTACAGTATTTTTTTCATGATTTTCAGACTTCAGTATTTTTGTTTTGTTTTAGTATCGAGATACCACTCTATGTTACACGTTATTATTATCATTCAGTTATGTTCAGTATTGAACCTTACGGCCTCTCAGTACATGCTTCTTCATTTTCATGTCATATTATGTAGTTTACAGGTACAGATATTAGTCATGGGTTAGCTTGTGGTCCTTCGGGGTCATGAGCACCATGTAGCATTCCATTTCAGATAATTGAGGCATTACAATTAGTCTCCTGGTGGTTTGCCTAACTTGTTTCGTCATGCTTGAGATGTTCTCAGCACACACTATTTCTGTTCTGATAATTTACGTAACGACTCATTAGTGTCTTGGCGGTTCGCCAGCTGAGTTATCACCTAACTTCCTTTGAGCATCAATTCTATTTAAACTTGGCAACTGAAGTGATGGCTCATCGAGGCTCTGACAGTTTGGCAGTTAAGCCGTTACTTACCTCTTTTCAACACAGTGTTCACCCCTTTTATCCTTTAGCCTATTTTCTATGAATCATCACAGAAAGGCATTAAAATTACCAACGGTTGCTTAAAAACTCATGAATTTTCTTAGTTAAAAGCAAAAAATGTGTCTTCGTTATCCCCCACATCAACTTACGACAACATACATCATCAACAAACTTCCTACTACTTTTCTCAATAATAAATTCCCTTTTTATGAGCTACTATAAATAGGAAACTTACCTATTCACATCTTAAGAACTTTGGTTGCCTTTGCTACTGTAACACCCCGAGATCCCATCTCGAGATGTCACACAATGCTTGTGACCCCAAAGGATCATAAGCTAACCCTTTACTGATATCAGTACCGGTACACTACATAATATCTGGAATAAATGCAGAAATTGGACATAAGGTTCAACATATCTATAAATACTCAAAATATAAAACTGAATACTATACAATACATCCGTCTGAAAAGCCTCTAATCTTACTGAACTGTGGAGTTGATGGGACAGGTCCCCAACTAACTCCGTTAACTGAAAGTAAATAAAATTTTGATTACAATAATAGAAAACTGAAACTCATCCTCAAAAGAAGAAGACTCATTGCTACTACTACTGACTGGGACTAATCTGCTGGTGATACTCTGGGTCCTGTGCCTCCAAACCTATGGTGTCAAATGAGACACCATAGCACAAATGCATCAACACAAAATTTATCGAGTATGTAGACAGGGTAAGGCTAAATGCAAGGGCTCATGCATGCAAAATATGTATAACCTAAATGATCATGAGAATACCGTACAAAAAAAAGCACACATAAAAGAATGCATAAATCATACTCATAATAATCACAACTCTAGAGACTTGACCTTTGATACCACTTTACTATGAGCTAAACTTACTACCATCATCGAGATACTGAACCACTAACTCATCTCCTATTGATAACAGAGGATCTAAGTATACTTATATCAAAGACTGAGTTCTGAGCTTACCGCTTTCAACCGACGTAATTAGAGATTCAATTTTTCTAACAGATAACTTTGGAAGCTTTATCAATGATAATAAAATAGGATTATATCTGAATCCGACAATAAGAATACTCAACAAATTCTGAGAAGGAGACCAAGCCTATCTGATGGGAGATCTTTAAATATGATAATAAGAATATTCAACATGATCTGAGTCTGAGATCAAGCCTCTCTGATGGGAGATCTTTAAATATGATAGTAAGTATCAGTATATGAGGCCAAGCATATCTGACGGGATAGTCCATGAATCAATGGAACTATCTGAGTTCCTTACTGAGATAGATGATGATACCACACGGTCTTGACTTCTAAAGATTGATACTGAAACTGCAACTGTGGGAAGTAGTCATTTAACCAACATGCCCTGACCTACCACAGGTGGGGTCCAACCTGTAACCCCAGCTAGAAAGGCATCAATACCGTGTCACGGGTAAATACTTACTATAGAGTCAAGCCTCTCTGATGGGATGACCCTTCTAGAAACTCGACCTGAAGAAATTTTATAGTCAACCTCTATGACGGTGATAGCCTCTATTGATGGGAAATCCTGTATCCTATGCTAGATATACATTTCTAGAGTTTAGGGATTTCTACTAACGAATCCGTCTACTCTCTCTCTGTAGGGAGAAATCGCCATCCCTTCCCTCGCTCGGTGCTAGTTTTTACTCCCAACTGAAAAAATCTTACTGAACCCTTAGAATGAACACAATAAAGATGAATCTATTTACATGATCATGTTTCTCAAATGATCTGGCTGAAATATGCTGAGATCACTTGGTTTCGTATCTGACAAAAACAATATTGAATCACGGTATCTGATTGACGATACATAGCTTGATTAGATTATTCGAATCATTTTTGAGATTCGAATTGAATCATTTGAGTTCCATTAGTACTGTGCTGAGTATAGGTCTGAGGCTATATTACTAGCGATACAAAGATTACAGAGATAACTGAGATTACTGAGCTTTATTAAGCTTTGCACTTGTCTGAGGATACAGAGTACTATAGTTCACTGAGTTTTAAAAATCATGGCTCGGTTGGAATTATTGAGAAACTGACACGAGCTCTAGACAACAACTCTATTTTTGGGTATAAATACCCCAAAGACTCGATAACATAAAAGTAAAGCATCACCATTCATTCAAGCATCACAAGCATTCATGCATCATTACCATCATTCAGGCATATTCACAAGAAACTCAGAAATCATGTCATATATTCAATTTCACAATCATTAGAACATCACCTCAAGCCTCCAAGGATTCACAAACGTCTACACATCATCACAACTACCAAGGGGTCACTCTAACCGTTTCAGAATCATAACATACTTTCCCCCTCACAAACCTTACGGCATCGCATCTATCATTTAGGAAAAATAAACATCTATTCACTATCATGATTACGAAAGGATCGCTCCCAATATTTAGGGGGTCATCAATATCAATTCATCATCACAAACTACCTTATGGAAGACATGCTATTAAATTATACCCTATTCAACGAAGTCTTATATCAAGTACTTCACACCTATATCGGTCTCGACATATATCTAGATATCATAAGATTTCTGGAAAACTTCACACTATCATGTCATTACTCTCTTACTAACCACTTAGCATGTATCAAAACTTAAAATAAATCAAAGAGAACTCACTTGGGAGATTTAGTATTTCTTCTCAACTTACTTACTACGGTCTTTTGACAACCACTAGACATGTCTGGTTCTACACCTACTCGGGGATTCCATATTATTATTATGGCTCATTCCGCTCACTAAGGCATTTTATCAAACACTAGGTATGCATGGACTAGCCCACAACTTTGGGTTTCCCCTTTAACATACTATAATGCCTCTATATGCTTCACCTCAGCCTCTCATCCAACCTATGGGGTGCATACTCCACTTATTCAACTATCTCTACACCATAATGTCATAAACACCTCACATAGACACCAACTCCAAAAGGGATCATCACAACATCACATAAATTCCACATACTAGGGTCAAAGACCATACATCTTGCAAAAAATTATGAATCCAAGCTCAACAACACAAGTAACATCAACTTCAACTCATACAAATCATGGAATATCACAAAACATAAAATCCTTAAGTTTAAAAAAAGGGTACTTGAGATTCGTGGATGAAAGGGACCCAAGAATCAACATCTACATGTTTCATGTCTATATTTAGCATAGCAATTTTACACTCTTTCAATACATAACTCGAAACCCCAGACAAAAACTTACTCATACTTGCTCTAGGGTCAGCTACCAAGTTGGGAGCATACTTAGCTAATTGGTTGAACTTAAGACAATACTCTTTCACAGTCATAGAACCTTGCCTTAGGTTCATGAACTCTTCTACCTTAGCTTCTCTTATATCAAGCGGAAAGAATCTATCTAGAAAGGCACTCTAAAAGTCTGACCAAGTCACAAGATCTACATTCTCCCCTCTACTCTTCTCCCACATCACTACCCAATCATGAGCAACATCCTTCAACCTATAAGATGCTAACTCCACGCCCTCCTCCTTAGAGACATGTATAATATGGGTGATCTTTTTCACCTCCTCTAGATAAAGCTATGGGTCCTCACCTACTACTGACCCAAAGAATTCTGGCGAGTTTACTTACATGAAATTTCTAATCCTAGCTGTGGTGGAATTCCCATCTTACTGAGGTGGGACTGTATCCTGAAGGTTTCCCTAAACATTAGTCACAGCTAGGGCTAGCACCTGAAAAGGTGCTCGAAACTCTATATGTGACACACTCTAATTATCAGGTCCTACTGGTTGAGGGGGCTGATCATCGACCCCACAGATAAAACTTCTGCAATGAGGCATACTCTGTAATTGAAAGAAAGAAGTGGATTAGACTGAGGATCAACCTGAACTCATGCTCACTCGCACAAAATGATAACTAAAAGATACGAAACTTCTCCTAAGAACATCCTGTAGCCTCTTGTACATAAATATGGCGCGCTACACACCCATGCACAAGACTTTACTAAATGCAGCTTTTCCGACTCCCTATGACACTCTGAACCTTAGGCTCTAATACCAAGCTTATAACGCCCCAAGATCCCATCCCGAGATGTCACACGGTGCTTATGACCCTGAACAATCACAAGCTAACCTTTTACTAATATCTGTACCTACACACTGCATAATATTTGGAATAAATGTAGAAACTGGCCATAAGGTTCAACACATCTATAAATAATCAAAATATAAAATTGAATACTATACAATACATTCGTCTGAAAAGCCTCTAATCTGACTGAACTATCGAGTTGAAGGGACAGGTCCCCAACTAACTCCGTCAACTGAAAGTAAATAAAATTTTGATTATAGTAATAGAAAACTGAAACTCATCCTCGAAAGAAGAGGACTCACTGCTACTGCTGCTGACTGGGACTGATCTACTGGTGATACTCTGGGTCCTGTGCCTCTAAACCTATGGTGTCAAATGAGACACCATAGCGCAAACGCATCAGAAAAAAATATACCAAGTATGTAGACGGGGTTAGGCTAAATGCAAGGGCTCATGCACGCAAAATATGTATAACCTAAATGATCATGAGAGTACCAAACGAAAACAAGCACACATACAAGAATGCATAAATCATACTCATAATCATCACAACTCTAGAGACTTGACCTTGGATACCGCTTTACTATGAGCTAAACGCACTATCATCACCGAGATACTGAACCACTGACTCATCTGCTACTGATAACAGAGGATCTGAGTATACTTATATCAAAGACTAAGTTCTGAGCTTACCACTTTCAGCCGACAGAATAAGAAATTCAACTTTTCTAACAGATAACTTAAAAAGCTTTATCATTGATAAGAAAATAGGATTATATCCGAATCCAACAACAAGAATACTCGACAAATTCTGAGACGAAGACAAAGCCTATCTGATAGGAGATCTTTAAATATGATAATAAGAATATTTAACATAATCTGAGACTGAGATCAAGCCTCTTTGATGGGAGATGTTTAAATATGATAGTAAGCATCTGTATATGAGGCCAAGCCTATCTGACGAGATGGTCCATGAATTAATGGAACCATCTGAGTTCCTTATTGAGATAGACGACTGTACCACATGGTTTTGACTTCTGAAGATTGATACTAAAATTGAAACTGTGGGAAGTAGTAACTTAACCGACATGCCCCGACCTACCACAGGTGGGGTTCAAATTGTAACCCCAGCTGGAAGGGCGTCAATACTGTGCCATGGGTAAAGACTCACTCTCGGGTCAAGCCCCTCTGATGGGATGACCTTCGCAGGAAGTTGACCTGAGGCAATATAATAGTCAATCTCTCTGACGGTGATAGCCTCTACTGATGAGTACTCCTATATCCTGCGCTGGATACGCAGTTCTGGAGTTTACGTATTGCTACTAATGAATCTAGCCTCTCTCTCACTAATAGGAGGAATCACCATCCCTTCCCTCGCTTGGTGCTAGTTTCTACTCCCAACTGAAAGACTCTAACTAAATCCTTAGACTGAACACAATAAAGCTCAATCTATTTACATGATCATGTTTCTCAAATGATCTGGCTGAAATACACTAAGATCACTTGGTTCCGTATCTGATAGAAACAATATCGAATCACAGTATCTAACTGACGATACATAGCTTGATTAGATCATTTGAAACATTTCTGAGATTAGAATTGAATCACTTGAGTTCCATTAGGACTGGGCAGAGGACAGGTCTGAGTCTAGATTACTAGCAATACAGAGATTACAAAGATAACTGAGATTACTGAACTTTATTAAGGTTCGCACTTGTCTGAGGATACAGAGTTCTATAATTCACTGAGTTTTGAAAATCATGGATCGATTGGAATTATCAAGAAATTGACACGGGCTCTAGACAACAACTCAAATTTTGGGTACAAATACCCCTAGGACTCGATGACATAGAAGTAAAGCATCATCATTCATTCAAGCATCATAAGCATTCATGCATCATCACCATCATTCAGGCATATTCATAAGAAACTCAGAAATCATGTCATATATTCAATTTCACAATCATTAGAACATCACCTCAAGCCTCCAAGGATTCACAAACGTCTACACATCATCACAACTACCAAGGGGTCGCTCTAAGCATTTAAGAATCATAACATACTTTCTCCCTCACAAAACTTATGGCATCGCATCTATCATTTAGGAAATATAAACCTCTATTCACCATCATGATTACCAAAGTATTGCTCCCAATATTTAGGGGGTCATCAATATCAATTCATCTTCATAAACTACCTTAAGGAAGACATTCTATTAAATTATACCCATTCAATGAAGTTTTGCAACAAATACTTCGCACCTATATCGGTCTCGACATATATCTAGATATCATGAGATTTTGGGAAAACTTCACACTACCATGTCATTACTCTCTTGCTAACCACTTAGCATATATCAAAACTTAAAATAAATGAAAGAGCATTAACTTGGGAGATTTATTATTTCGTCTCAACTTACTCACTACGGTCTTTCGACAACCACTAGACATGTTTAGTTCTACACCTACTCGGGGATTCCATATTATTATTATGGCTCATTCCACTCACTAAGGTATTTTATCAAACACTAGGTGTGCATGGACTAGCCCACAACTTTGGGTTTCCCCTTTAACACTCTACAATGCCCCTATATACTTTACCTCAGCCTTTCATCCAACCTATGGGGTGCATAATCCACTTATTCAACCATCTCTACACCCTAATGTCATGAACACCTCACATAAACACCAACTCTAAAAGGGATCATCACAACATCACATAAATTCCACATACTAGGGTCAAAGACCATAAATCTTGCAAAAAATCATGAATCCAAACTCAACAACATAAGTAACATCAACTTCAACTCATACAAATCATGGAATATCACAAAACATAAAATCCTTAAGTTTAAAAAAAGGGTACTTGAGCTTCTTGGATGAAAGTGACCCAAGAATCAACATCTACATACCTGGGAATTTCTTTTCTTGAAGGCTTTTGAAAGGAGTTCTTGATTTCTCTAGATCCTTCTTAATCTCTCTTGAATTTTATGAAGGAGAAGAGAGTATTTTGATTTTGGAAATCCTAATTTTTGGGTAGAAGATAGAAAAATGAAGTTGAAGGCCTTTGGCCCAATATTTTTAGAGTTGGGGGAGCATGTGGAAAATATCAAAATGCCCCTTAAAAATTTGTCTAGAAAATTCTGATCAGGGTCTATGACGGTCGACCTGACGGTCTGTCAGAGGGACTGACGGTCCACCAAGTCATCCGTTACTCAAGTGAGAAAATTAGGATGTTCTCTCTTAAAGTGATGGTCGAAGTGACGGTCCATCAGAAATTTGACGGTCCACCAAATTATCCGTCACTCGGGGTCCAGGAATGGGACATTCTGCCTCGGTCTGACAGGCCCTTTGACGGTTCTGATGGCCCACCACTTTGGCCGTTGTATGATGATCAAAAAAGAAAGCCACTGCCTTGGTCTTACGGGACACTTGGTGGTCCATTAGATTGACTGTCAAACCTGCGATTTCAACAACACTCAGTAAAATGGCCATAACTTCTTCGTCCGATGTTAGATTTTGATGAAATTGGTATCGATGGAAAGCTTGTTCAATGATATACATGACGAAAAGTAGAAATTAAGGAAATTACACATGATTAAAAGTGTTTCATACTTCATAAGATACTTCTAAAACTTTTAGACTCAGATTTTTTACTTTGCTGGATACGCTCTAAGGCTCAGACTAGAAGAGAACTACTCCTAAACAATTTAGACACAAACTTTACCCCAAGACTTCACCACATGTGCTCATTAGCAAGAGGATACAAGGTCTTACATCTTTCCAAAAAGAAAATACATGTTGATAGAAATGTTAAATTTTTTGAAACTCTTTTTCCTTTTTCCTTTTGTAAAGGCAAACTTTGTAAGGAAAGTCTCTCAATTCCTGATGTTCTTAACTTTAAGGAAGATACTATGAGTGCAGTAGTAGAGTTATCAAGAAATGTAAAAAATGATCAATAAGTTGACAGTAATATAAATCCACATCTAGTACTTGATAACTCTGTACCACTAACTGATTCAAATTAGGGTGGAACCACCTTATGACTAGGGATTCATACGAATCTTCTTTTGTAATTTTTTTAATATTTATATATAGTTAGAATTATTTAGGAAAATGATCAAATATGCCATTGAACTATCAAAAATGACTCATTTATGCCATCATTTAAAAGTTTGGCTCGTCCATGCCATTGTCATTACGGAACCAGCTTATTTGTGCAATTACTTTTTGACGGTGGGTTTTCAAAAATAGTTTCCACGTGACCTTTATTAGAGGTCAATGTCATTAATTAAAATAAGGAAAAAAGTTCAATTATACCATTGAATTATAACAAATAGCTTATTTATGCCATCTGTTAAAAGTTCAACTCAATCATGCCATCGCCATTATAAAATCATCTCATTCATGTGATTACTTTTTAGTGGTGGGTTTTCAAAAATAGTTTTTCCATGTGGCCTTTAATTAGAGTTACACGTCATTAATTAAAATAAATAAATATTAATTTTAAAATATCTTAGACTCATTAGAAAGAATCAATCCATTTAACATAACCCGACTCACATCCTAAAGATTTTTTGTCTACAACAACAACTATTTTTCTTATAAGAAAAAATAATAATTAATGTATATCCTTTGGCTGATTCTTATTGATTCTAAATCATTATAAATGCTATGCTTAACAGAAACCTCAAAATTTCTTTCTGACAGTAACTGAAATTGTATTTCCAGTGACTCTAATATATACTCCAACGTTGTAAGAAAAGAAGTCAATGAACAATGAGGGCAAGCAAGAAAAATAAGGAGGCATACAAATAGAACTTCTCAATTCTCCCATCACGAATAAGGGGAGCACATATTGTTGGAGAATTATTTTCAACTAACGGCTTAAAAAAAGTCCGCTATTGTAATGCCCCTAGTTCGCACCCCGAAAGTTACATAGTGCTTACGACCCCGAAGAACCACAAGCTAATCCATGACTGGTACATGCTGTGAGCACTGAATAATAACAATGAAGTAATTAGGAAGTTAGGCTGAAATGCCTTAAGGTTCACAATCTGAATATTGATAAATATAGAAACTTAGAGTAACATCTGCAAAACTGAACACTGTCTGAACTAGTCTAGTCTGAAAAGCCTTTAACTGAATTATCTGAATGTGGAGTTGATGGGACAAGCCCCAAAATAACTCCAACTAATAAATTACTGAATCTACTATAATAATAAAATAAAAAATATCCTCGATAAATGACGACTCACTACTGAATCTGCTGCTGTAGACTGAATTTAGCTAAGTGCAGTCAGGAACCTGAGCGTCCAAACCTATGATATGAGACATCATAGCACAAGAAAAAAGTATGCGATCAGTAAGTGGAATATACTGGTATGCTAGATGAGGTAAGGCTAATTTGCACGGGTTTATATGCATGAATAGTAACTGACTGAGTGATATGAATATAACTGAATGAGAGTACATAGATAACTGAAGCTGTTGTAAACACTGATTATGCAATACTGTGCATATACATATATATAATGTGTATGAGATTTATACTAAAACTAAGTACTGAGTTCTGATAACCAATATCTGAGATTACTAATATATGAATTATTGATAACTGGGTGACTATTTCTGACAGTCCTAATTTTATGGAACTGAACTGAGTTCTATGCTGAGACTGAAACTGAAACTATGAGAGGTAATTATCTAACCAACATGCCCCTCTCTAAATTGATTGGGGTCTAACCTATAACCCCAATTGGAAGGGTGTCAGCATCGTGCCACGGGTACAGACACTAGCTATGTGGATCCATTAAAATGTCATCCTAAAGGACTAAGGGTCACCCTCTACTGACAGGTTCCCTGATGAGAGCAATATTATGCTCAACTAGCAGGTAAACAGCTTATCAACCCTCAACTGGAAGGTTGATATCTTAACCTACGATGGATACGTAGATAGGAACACATGATAACATGTCATGATAGCACTATTATATTCACATAGGAATTCTAACAAACACTTGGAGAGTATGATTATTTCACTTAATAATAAACATATATATAAATATCATGGCTACAACATTCGACTTGTAATTTCAAGGATTTAACATAAGAATCACATAATTCATCATACATGCTATCTTAATTTCATAAAAGTTGTAATTAATGATGGATTGAAGACCGTATAACAATACATACATGAACACAATCTAACTCAAATATGTAATTCATAGAATCTCTATCTTGTATTTTAAAAAAGGATTCTTGGGATCCATGGGTGGTAAGGACCCATGGATGAACATCTAACATACTTGAGAAGATTAATTCTTAAAGTTTCTTGATAGAGTTCTTGATAATTGCTCTTGATTCTTGGAGACTAGGGTTTTCTATTTGAGAGAGAATGTTCTTGATTTAGGAAAAATTTGAATAAACAATGACTAAATCAACTTTTAGGGATTAATTAATGTGTTTTGGACTGATTAGAGCCGCTGAAAATGACCAAATTACCCCTGGAAAGAATTAAAATTGAAGTCACTGGATTCCTACTTTTGTCCTTCACCGCGGTGAACCACTAGATTTTGTCGACTAGTGTAGTCCAAGGAAGAGTGCAAAAATGTACTTTGGCATGATACGGAGTTACTATAAAAATGTACTTTGGTGTGATACGGAGGTATCGTGGAGCCTCACTGGAAAGTGACAATTGCGAAATGGCACTGTGGCGCGATTCGCCATTATTACATTGACATACTGGAAAAAGCCAATTGGGAGCTTGGACTTCACCATGATACACTAGAATCGTGGTGTCTCACTGGAAACTGACGAATGCCATTTTGAACCTCACAGCAATACGGTACTTCTCAATTTAACATAGTGTTTCACTAAAAGTGCCATAACTTCTCACCTTGATATCAGATTTAGGCAAAATTTCTATTGTAGGAAAGCTGACTGAATTTCCTACATAATGATGGGTCTTAATATGGGAAAATTTTGAGTATTTTTGAAAGTATACATAGGAATTATCATATACAAAGAGCTAAACTTAGCTAGAAAATTATGGGTATTACCATATCTCTTCCTTGGGAACATTCATCCTCGAATGAGACTGATCAAGCTGAGAAATACTAATAGAATAATTTTACAGACTATACATACACAACTGAAGCATGATTACATGACTGAAACTAATGATAAACTGAGTTTTCATACTGAGACATGATTACATGGCTAAACTGGACTGTCATGAAGATGATATGCAACGGCACTGATACCAAGTTTGTATCTGTAACTGAAAATGGAACTGAGTAATTCTAAGAAAGACTGTTACCACAAGCTGAGTTTGACTTCGCAGAGAAGAGGTGAGATTACTTGGTCCGCATATCTGCTTCTGCTTCCCAAGTAGCTCCCTTAACGGACTAGTTTTGCCAGAGAACATTAACCAAGGGAACTTTTTTGTTCCTTAGTTGATGAATCTAATGATCAAGGATGTCATGACCTGAGTCAGGGCCCTGGCCGTAATGAGCATCCTGAACTATAGAGATCCGAATACCCTTCTACACCTTGTAATCATGCACAATACTCGTATAATAAAGAAAAAATGCAAAAATATAATAGACGGAATCATGATCATACTCTGAACTCAATTTAACAATACTGAAAAAAAATCCATCAATAACTAGACAACATTTATCTCGTTCTGCAAAATCTCTAGTATATACGAAAACCAATAAAACTGTCTGAAATCTAGGAAAAGGCCCCTAGTGGACCAATAACATAATGAAATAACAATACCCTAAGAATGGCCTTCCAAAGTAAGGGAGGCTCACCAACTGCACACTTCTGAATGTCAACTCTATAATTTTGTAGGAACCCTAGACTGAGCCTCGGACCTTGAAAGATAGAGGGTCAATACAATTGTACTGGTATGCAGAGAAATCTAAAATAATGCATTTATATATATAAAATAGGTGAGAGAAGGTCATGAAACATCATGCATGATATAATTCAAAACACATGGGCACTTCTTTGATAATCATAAAACATTCTTGTCAATGCAGTTTTTGATTTTTGCATTACTTTTGAGTTAGCTGGTCCACCCTATAATTCTACAACCCCATGGGCTATATGGAGTTTGCCCTTAACTCGGCGGCTAAGCCCCCAACCAAAGTTTTCCACAAGAGTTGGAGTTTCTGATTCAGATATGCCACAGCGTACTAGGCTAGCATATAATCCCTCTAGGGGACATAATAATCCCGTATCGGTAAAATATAGTTTGGGCAATGAGTTTTCTAGACTAGTGCCTTATTAGGGTAACCACCTAACATCTCTTTATGCCCATTTTTATCCTTTTCTGAACATGCATCATCCTAAATTCAAAATTTGAAGGTTTGAGTAAAAATCTGATTTCTATACTATTCTGTGTCTGTTATGGCATTGGTTGATTTGGTATCATCATAGCAAGACTTGCAAGTCATATTTTTGAACCATTCAATATCATTTACAGTCTTCTCTTTCAAACATAAGGTTTAGACCACCATACTTTAAATAATTCAAGAAGACTCATTCTTTAATGTATTTACCAAAACTATGCAGAAATCATTCCTTTCAATCATTTCAACAAACATGTGGTGGTCATGCATTTTTTGTAAACTATGCAATTCTTTCATTATAATTTCAACATTTATCAGCATGTGATAACGCTCAATCTACAGCTCTCGTGGGAGTGTAAAGCGGTCGTTAGCAAATATAGAACCCAACCTGGGTTGGGTATCGATCCCACAGAGAATAGCTTGGCCAACAAGCAAGAGAAATTACTAGACTTTTAGTGCAAGTCTCGTAGGAAAGGGGGGATTGTAGTATGTAACCAAAACAAGAATGTAAGAACTGAAAATAGCAAAATAAAGAGAGATTGTCACGTGTGTTGTAAACAATGAGAATTGAGGCGTTGGGGTTATGTCCACCTTCTGAGGTATACGTCTCTATTGGCTATGAGTGTGTAGAGTCTTGACATGTAATTGCTTATAGAGAATTGTAGTCGATGGTAAATCCAAGCGTCTCTCGACCTAAACAAGGACTATTTCACTTTAACTCTCTCGAGCTTAAAGCGTGACTAACGGTACGAATTCTCCAAGAAGTTAGTCCAGGTACGGCACTAGCTTTTTAATAGGAAAGGGTGTCCTACTACCTTGACATTATCTCTTTTCCAGACAAATAACTTTTCTCTCGAACAAGTCAGATGTTAGACTGGCGTTGGTCTATGCGTCTTCTTTTCTAGACAAATAACCTTTCTCTCGAACAGGTTAGATGTTAGAATGGCGTGTTCTTGTGTTTGAACCGCAAAGAATGTAGATTTAAGATGAAGAGAATAATGATATAAGCAATATACTTGTCTTGAACTCACAAACTCATAGCTATAGATAGTAACTCATTCGGCTTCCATAACCCCAACTAAGAGATTTAGTTACCCATGAATGCGAAGGATATCACGTTTTGCATGGTGGATGGCGTGAATAGTAGGTGTTTGGCGTGTGGTTTTAGTGATTCCGTAGCAAGTAACGATTCTCTTGTTGTGGAATTTAAGAGTAGAAGAATGAAGAATTGAGAATGGGTTGTAGGAAGATGTCTTAATTGTAAGGAGATGAATGAATTGTCAGAATGTCTCTCCCCTCTTCTCTTAAAATCTCTAACATGATAGGGTATTTATAATACTCCTATCCTACTCCTACTCAACTAATAAAATAAATAACCAAATCCTAATATACTAATGAAATCCTTGACCCAATTGTACTAGGGTAAGGTTACAAAATTATAATCCAAATAGAATGATGAAACACATAACCTAATTGCACTAGGTTAATGTATTATGGCAAAAATCCAGCTTTGTGTCTGTAAGTCCCAAAGTCTTCAGAAATGCTGTTTTAGCCCGGGACAGATTTTCCATGCAGCAGATTTAGTCCTTTATGCGTCCAGCTCCTTTCCATCTCGTTTGTGAGCTTTCTTTTGCGTCAAGTAAGCCATAAATTGCTGTATTTTGCATCATTTATACCTGAAACTTTCCTAATCACATTTGTTAGCTCATTTACAGGAAAAAGGACTAAAAGTGTACGAAATAGATAATTAGTTCTCGAAACTAGGCTAAAATATGGGCAAAATATATTGATATAGGCGCGTAATTTCGCCTATCATCAGCATGCAAAGCCCCTCTTATCAATTTTAAAGATCAAATCTTAAATCATTCAACAATAGTCAAGAACATTGATATCATGCTTCTAAATAACATTAAAAAATCAAAAGGTGTTACAACATGAGAGGGAGTGTAAATATCTCAATTCAATTATTAAATTTAACTGCATACATACATACATATATATATATATATATATGTATATATATAAGATTTAAAATCAATTTAGGGAAAAGGCCTAAAGACCAAAATAATAATGTCACTAAAGTATTCATAATGTAAATTTCAATGTAAATTCCAAAACCTCTTCAAGAATTTATGATTCCACAATGTTAAAAGTTTTTGAAACAATTTCCTTATGCCCACGTAGTTTCAAGAAAGCCCCACGTACCTTAGATTAATTAGTTTAGAGAGAACAACTCGAATTTTGATTCGTTCCTTAGAAATCTTGAACTTAAAGGTTGGTTCTTGATTCCTTAATCTTGGTAAAAACCCTAATTTTGATGTTATGGATGAATGAGGAGTTATGAGCTTTGATTTGATGTAATTAGGTGTTAAAAATGGTGGAAAAGACCCAAAAATCCCTTTAAAAATGGGTTTAGATCGCTAAATGGAGGTGCGGGATGGTTTGGGCGACGAATCGTTACCCTGGGGACGATGCGTCCCTCAGACCATCTCTTTATGGACAGAAAATGGGCTTACTGCCCCAGTTGTGATGGTTTGGGCGATGGTTCGTCGTTGGTACAACGGTCCATCGGCCTTCCCGTCGCACTTTGGCAGTTTAGATAGCTCACTGTAAAATAGTCATAACTTTTTACCCCAATATCGGATTTAGGAAAAATTGGTGGCGTTGGAAATAGAACTCAAAGACCTTTCATTTGATATATAGTAGACCCTCTAATTGTTTATATACAAAACTTTATGGCCGATTGAATTTGACCCAAGTTTTGATGCTCACTAAAACTTGAACAATAGGAAAGCTTCCAACTTGTCCTTGGGTTAAGGGACCTCTATGATCTCAATTCATGCTCAACTGGATTCCCTCACTACATAATGGATTAAAACACTATATTTATATCAGATTTATGGATTTTGGAACATCTTCGCATAGAAATGACAGCTCATGTTCTAGCCCAAAATGCGGGGTGTTACATTATCTCTCCCTTGGGATTATTTGTCCCTGAATGATGGGTAGGGAATTTTTGAAGCTCTAAAGGTATGGAATTAAGAGTGTAACCTCGCATTAAACATATTTCCTCGACAAAATATTGAAAGGTATCAAAACAAAATTTTTGACACCCTTAGTGAAATGCGTAACTACGGAGAATGAGGTAATGAAACTTTACATTGGGATGACCTTACACATGAGTTCTACGAATCATTATAACCACAACATAAGGCATGAGTTAATTTGGTGATAGTAGGCCTGATTTACATTGGTATCATCTTGAGATAACGAAGCTTAACATCGACATGATCTTGGCATGTTTTCTATGGCACATGATCGAAAAATTGTAAGGCATGGAAAAAAAATTTTCTAAGACTTCTCGGCCCGATTAAGATTGGTTCAAGACATGAGATGAGATTCCCGTGAGATAAAAGATTAGATTAGATCAGAAACATTCTCTAACTCAAAGATATCTAGAATGGACTTAAACTCAGAGACACTACTTATCTATACCCCAACATTAATCAACATACTTCATCATTTCCAACTTACAATTCTCTCTTAGATCATCTAACCACAATAATTTATGTTTCGCCGTATAATACTCCTATGTTGAAGACTAACTTGAAGGAAAGAGGTGTTAACTTAAACTATGGGACCCTGTACTCTACATCATATTAAGAAATCACCTCACCTCATCACTATAATTCCACAACCTCAAGTCTTAATTTAAGAAATACTAACAACATGTCGCATTGGTTTATTTATTTACCAAACACAAAATTCAAGCCTATCATTATGACACCCCACTTCATGGACCTCTCCCCAAAGACCAGCAAATTCAATCACTCTCATAAAGATTCTCGCCATATTCTTCCTTTCTAACTATTTCACCTAATGAGAATTCATCTTTTCTTTCCTCTTCTCTTTTAACCTTAGCTCTAGAAATCACCTCAAGATTTTTACCTTCAAGAACATCTATTCCCATGCCTAACACATTACTACGCTTCTACTACCACCATCACACTAACATACGAAGGGTCATTGAGGGACCCCGAGCATAATTATCAAGAATGGAAGTAACACTTGTTAGACCATAGGTTATACCTTTTTGCACTACTCAAGGAGGGACATAAAATGAAGCTACGATACAATCATGAAGTGCTAACCACAGTGAGAAACATGACTGTTTACCTCATGAGTCATATAACAAAAGTTTAAAATTCATAAAGTCAATAATTGAGACAAGAACTTCTACTCGAAGCTATTACTTCTTATTTTTAGAGCTGAACTAGTCATGAGTTCACACAAATTTGTCATTTGGCTAATCCCGACATAAGATGAATCAACAACATACGAAAACATAGTTTTGTAGACCCATGCATGATTTGGAACACAAATTTATGGATCATGAACATCGTATCATGGAGATTGAATACGTGAAAGACTAGATTTATTGAGATATCATCGCTTTTAGTTTGGGGGTCGAAACATGACATGACTTACATAGAAAACTCAATCCTTAGACAAAGGCAGGATACAAAAGACATTGGTAGAGTGAACTCTTAAACTAAAGTAGGCGGAATATGCTTGAATAGGAATAGGTTTACCATGACCCTTCCCTAACTTGCCATAATAAGAAAATTCGGAAACTACCTTAATCCACCATCTCCCTCTTAGATCAAAGTCATAATTCTAGACTTGAGAACATAACCTCTCATCAATTTATAACTACAATTCTTAATACAATAGAGGGGTAACGGTACATACATGAACACATACTTCCCTCAATAATTTAACATATCAACAGTAAATTCATTCTGGGATATCCCCCTTCAGGGATACTAATCATAACTTCCTCTAACCCCAAAGTCATTAACTTATGACTAACATTATTATGGGCATGGACATCTATGCACTTAAACACTTAACACTCTATCCTCAACTCCTTAGAATACTCACATTATGCCTTTAATCACATAGTTTACAACTTAACAAATTTTATAAAACCATACCCCAGGCTCATATTGTCCACCGATATTTCCTCAATTCAACTCTAACGAATACCATATGACAACTCACCAGACTTCTCTATACTACAATATCAAAACATAAACTAGGTACGTAAAACACTTATAAACATAAATGCTAAACTTTCCCCTCTTTGTTTCTTTTTTTAAGTATACTCTAAAGGCATTGCTTTCCAAGAATGCTAATCTTAATTTTTTGCTATCCTCTATCGTTGTCAACCTACAACTCGCAGTGTCATGAGCATACACATCTTCACTTCTTATTACACAAAAAACACTCTCCACTACTTAACCTTCTAATAGTAGATCGTTAATCACATAAATTATATCATAAAATACCTAACGCCATACTACCAGGGGTGCAACTTATTCTTATATACTTATGCCCTTATCCACTTAATGACTCAGCCACAATTCATCATTTTACCACTAGTCCTTATATACATATATACCTCATGAATACCACTTAAACTTTTTCATAAATCATCAACCTAGGATTTTTCACAAATCCCATCAAGCTTACTAATTCATTCCCATAAAAAGATACATCATTAATCTTAAGCTACTATTCTTACCATCACATTCTACATCTAAAATTCAAGTCTATAGTCTAGCATCAATCATTTATCACCAATGAAGCATGTGACCTAATATACTAGTCTGTCAAATTGGGAAATTAACTGAAAATACTCATTTCATTTAACTACTACCTATAATCACAACCCCTCCATGACTATTACATCTCAAAATCCACTACATACCTTCTCACATGAAGTACTAGTTTACAACCACTAAAGAAAAGAAGGTCAGGGGGGTAAAGTCACATAATAGATATGGTCAACCTTAATCTTATATTATAACCCAATACGATCTTATGTATACATTCGACTTTCTCACGTCATACTTACTTACCCCAACATACCTTTAGACTACCTTCAAATTCCATAACAACAATAAATTATTGGCTAATCTAACTATTTCTATTCACAACCTATAAGAGATTTCTGTAACCACCATAACTATTCACTCTAGGCTTTTTCCCTATTTTGAATAAATAAAAAGAAAATAAAAGCCAAACACTTTCTCCACACACCACCAATAGGTCATGACACTTTAACATATACTACTACTCGAGTGAAAATATAGTTCCAACATTCTGCTACACAATATTTCCTACAACAAAATTTTTAAAGGTGACTGGACACACTTAATAACTCAGGCTGAAGAACACGATTTCATCAGGATCATAGTTTACACTACAATCAATACACCTTGAAGAACTAATGGACTCCTTTTAAGCTCTTGCATAATTTTCTAATCCTTTATGACTCGATCAGGAAAAGACTATATCATTTATATTCTAAGCCTCTACACTTGAATCACCTCAACAATGAGACATATCTAAGCATATCAGAGTAAGAAAAGAATTGGGATAACCTTAATTTTATATAGAAGACACCATAGCATAAAATAGAGTGTGAAAGAGGAATATTCTGACTCTATAGCACAAACTAGAACATAAAGAAAGAGAAACATTCCTAAATACCTTGTAGTCTCCTGCTTATGAGTGTGGTATGCTACACACCCATAAATAAGACTCTACTCAATGTGATTTCTCAGACACCCTGGGACCATGAACCGTGCTCTAAGATAAAGTTTGTCACGACTCGAGCCAGGGCCTTGGCCGTAACAAGCATCCTGAACCATAGAGATCTGGACGCCCTTCTATATCAGGTAATCATGTACAATACTCATATAAGAAAGAAAAGATGTGGAAATATAATAGACGGAATCATGGTCATACTATAAATTTAATTTAAAAATACTGAAAAGAAATCCATCAACACCTAGACAACGTTTATCTCATTCTACAAAATCTTTAGTACATACGAAGACCAATAAAACTATCTAAAATATGGGACAAGGCCCCTAGTAGACCAATTACATAATGAAACAACAATACTCTAAGAATCGCCTTCCGAAGTAAGGGAAGCTCACCAACTGCACACTTCTGACTGTCAACTCTACAGTTTAGCAGGACCCCTAGACTGAGCCTTAGAACCTGAAAGATAGGGGGTCAATACAATTGTACTAGTATGCAGAGAAATAAAAAATAATGCATTTATATATATATATATAAAAAATAAGTGAGGGTAGGTCATGAAACATCATGTATGATATAATTCAAAACATATGGGCACTTCTTTTATAATCAACAAACATTCTTATCAATGTAGTTTTTGATTTTTGTATTACTAATGAGTTAGGTGTCCACCCTATAATTTTACAACCCCACGAGCTATATGGAGCCCACCCTTAACTCGGCGGCTAAGCCTCCAACCCAAGTTTAACATAAGGTTTAGAGTTTCTGATTCTGATACGTCATAGGGCACTAGGCTAGCGTAAAATCCCTCCAGAGGATATAATAATCCTGTATCAACAAAATAGGGTTTCAATCAATGAGTTTTATGGACTTGTGAATTCTTCAGGTAACTACCTAACATCTCTTTATGCCTATTTTTAGCCTTTTCTGAACATCCGTCATCCTAAATTCAAAATTTGAAAGTTTGAGTAAAGATCTAATTTCTATTCTATTCTATTTGTTATGGCATTGTCTAATTTGGTATCGTCATACCAAGACTTATAAGTTGTATTTCTGATCCATTCAATATCATTTACAATCTTCTCTTTCAAACATAAGGTTTAGAACACCATACTTCAAACAATTTAAGAAGATTCATTCTTTAATACATTTATCAAAACTATGCAGAAATCATTCCTTTCAATCATTGCAACAAACATGTGGTGGTCATGCATTTTTGGCGAACCATACAATTCTTTCATTATATATTCAACATTTATCAACATGCAAAACCCCTCTCATCAATTTTAAATATCAAATCTTAATCATTCAACAATAGTCAAGAACATTGATATCATGCTTCTAAATAACATTAAAAAATTAAGAGGTGTTACAACATGAGAGAGAGCATAAATAGTCATGCTCTCAATTTAATTTTCAACTTTAACCATACACATACATACATACATATATATATATGTATGTATATATTTATAATATTTCAAATCAATTTGGGGGAAAGGCCTAAAGAGCAAAACAATAATGTCACCAAAGAATTCATAATGCAAATTTCAGTGTAAATTCCAAAACCCCTTCAAGAATTTATTATTCCACAATGTTAAAAGTTTTTGAAACAATTTCCTTAATCCCAAGTAGTTTTAGGAAAATTCTACATACCTTAGATTAATTAGTTTAGAGAGAAAAACTCGAACTTCAATTTGTTCCATAGAAATCTTGAACTTAGAGGTTGGTTCTTGATTCCTTATTCTTAGGAAAACCCTAAATTTTGATGTTATGGATGAATAAGGAGTTATGAGCTTTGATTTGATGTAACTAGATGTTAGAAAGGGTGGAAAACACCCAAAAATCCGTCTAAAAATGGTTTCAGATTGCTAAACGGAGGTTTGGGATGGTTTGGGTGACAAATAGTCACCCTGGGGATGAAACGTCCCTCAAACCATCGCTTTATGGCAAAAAAATGGGCTTACTGCCTCAGTTGCCATGGTTTGGGCGATGTTTCATTGCTAGCGCAACGGTTCATCAGCCTTCCCATCGCACATTGGTAGTTCAGATAGCTCACTGTAAAATAGTCATAAATTTTTACTCCAATATCGGATTTATGAAAATTGGTAGCATTGGAAATAGGACTCAAAGACCTTTTATTTTATATATACTAGTCTCTTTAATTTGTTATATACAAAAGTTATGACCGATTAAAGTTGACCCAAGTTTTGATTCTCACTAAAACTTGAACGATAGGAAAGCTTCTATCTCATCCTTGGGTTAAGGAACCTCTATGATCAAAATGGATGCTCAACTAGATTCCCACACTACATAATGTATTAACACATTATATTTACATTAGATTTATGGCTTTTGAAACATCTACATGTAGAAATGACAGTTTATGTTCTAGCCCGAAATGCGGGGTGTTACAAAGGATTTAGACTTGAACCTCTTCAAAAGAGAGATCATTTTGAATATCTACCCCCTCTAAGGTCACTACAACTTCTGGTTCACCAATGCTTTTATTTAGCAAGGAGACGTGGAATACTGGTGCACTAAAGCAAAGTTTGAAGGCAACTTAAGCTCGTAAGCTACCTTTCCTAAATAGTTGAGAATTTTATAAGGAATGACATATTGGGGACTGAGCTTCCCCTTCTACAATACCCCATACTTTTTCTTAGCATAATTTTGCTCCTAGAATGTCAAGGGTTAGCTTTAAAAATGATTAATAATTGTTGCATATGAAATTTTCCTAATTTAGACCATCTATTCTGTAGATAATTGAATAAGCTTTCCATTGTTACCAATTTTTCCCAAATTTGATACTCTGTCGAGAAGTTATGGCATTTTTAGTAAAGTAGTATCCCAACTAGAGAAGCATCGTGCCATGGAGACTTGTAAAATGGCAATTATCCGATTCCAGTGGACCTCTGCGATAAGCCCGCATCACGGTAAAGCCTTATTTTTCAATTGTCAATTTTTAGTGGCTCACTATGATAGTGGTGCATCACGGTGATGTCAAAAATAGCATTTCAGTAGTGCACCGCAGTAGCTCTGCGTCCCGTAGAATATCCAGTTCCCAGTTTTCAAATTCCAGTAAGCCACCGCGATAGTGGCACATTGCGGTAGCATGTGAATTCAGAAAATTTCTCTTGTTTCCAGTTTCAATTAAATTTTAAAAGGGGAACTTTGGTCAATTCTCAAGCCCCTAATTTATCCAAAATAAGGAATTAAGCATATCCTAAGCACTTTATGCTAATTTTTATCCATTCTCTCTCAAAGCAAAACCCTAGAACTTAAAAGTTTACTCTCCAAGAAATCAATTTCCTCTATTGTTTCTCCAAGAAAACCCAAAATTGAGGATTCCTAAATCAGGATAATCAAGAGTTCATATTCAAAGGCAAAAATAGAGATTCAAGTTCAAGCTTTCTTAGAAATTTCACCAATTAAGGTATGTGGGGTTTATGAAGAGGGATCCTCTTTCATCCTTGTGCCCAAAACCAAGTTTTTAATTTAAATTTACATGATTTTGAATGATTATACATGAGTTTTAAATTTGGGTTCATACATAATATTGCTAATTACAATATTATAATATTTCAAGTGTTTTAGATGTTGAATTTCATGACTACTTTCATATTTACATGCCTGTTGCAATAAATTTCAGATTTTGACATAAATTATCATTTTTTTCATTACCAAGCATGACTATTATGATGTTTTGACATGATATTGATGCATGGGTTATTATCCCTAAATTGAACATTATTATTTCAAGAAAGATTATGCTTTAAGCATCAGATACTCAGTTTATTTTTAGATTTTTAGTAAAGAGTTAATCTTTTTATCCTCAAATAAGATTCGGAATACAATTTATAGATTTCTTACAGATTATAAAAATCAGATTAGCTTTACTTAAAAATTAAATCAGATAAAAGCATAATTGGTTTCATAATAAACCCTTATGCTAGTTTAAAAGTGGATTTCTAACAGAATGAGCATACAGATTAAAGGGAGAAGTATTTAGCACCAAGTGGGAAGTATGGAATTAGTGTGCCCTAACCTCCACAAATCTACATAGCCAACGTAAGTAAAGATTATCAGATTATTTCCATTTCTATATGGATGACAGATAAAGATGTGATCACTTAGATTAGGTTATACTCCTTGTCAAGAGTATGACACCTCTCCCCATCGTGAGGTTTTCCCCATAGGTGAACAAGATGTTGGACTCCATGTTAGCTCACATAGTTTATGTCGGTTAGAAGAACCTCCCTATAGAAAAAGTGTAATCTTGCAGATAAAGCTTTTAAAGTATTTCCCTATAGTTTACAGATTTCATAAAAAGTAAAGAATAACATAAATGCTCTTACAAAATTAAGTGTAAAGGCTCACAACTTTATTTAGATTATACTTTACAAAAAGATATTAACTACTGATTTCAGCTTTTAAATTTTAGATATAAGAGTGAGTCCATTCTACACTTAGACAGTATGTTTTAAAGATAAAACACAAGTACAACTTTTAGAACTAAATGGTATGACTCACTAGATTTATTAAGTATGATTTACTACTCATGATTATGATTCTCAGCTTTTATATATTCCAACTTATGTGAGTCCTGTACATTTAGCATGTATTGTTTTAGAAATTATGATGATGAGATAATGTTTTACTTATGCATTCACCCCCATATACTCAGCACATTCTCAAAGTACTGATCTACATATATGTCTAGGTGCTATATTATCTCATAATGTAGGTTCAGGTGCTCAGTTTCAGCAGCGAGAGTGATTTCAAGCATCTCTATCTATATCCCGTCAGTTGGTGAGTCCTCAAAGTTTGGGGACTTATTCATTTAGATTTTCCACTTTCTACTATAGACAATTTCAATATTTTTCAGACATTTTAGGTCAGTTGGGGGTTTGTCCCAGTGACTCTCTAGATATTAGTAGTAGAGCCTTGTCAGACTACTAGTTTTGATTTAGATTATTTAGTATTGAGGTTTTAAACATTATTTTTAGATATTATATTTAGATAGATTTCCATATATAGCATGACTCTTATGTCTATATTTCCTTTATTATAAGATTCAGACTTAGTAGAAGGCAGACAGGGTTAGCTTAAGGCTACTCATAGTCTTGAGTATCGTGTGACATCTCGAGCCTATATTTTGGGGAATTACAAACTTGGTATTAGATCGTAAGGTTTATAAGAGTCTTAGGGAGTCATACAAGGCGCATTACATAGATTCTTGATTATAGGTGTAAAGCGCACCACATTTATAAGCAAGAGGCTACGGGATATTCTTAGCAAATCATCTCTTTATATTATGATCTCTCATGCTTACAGTATCTCTATCTGCTTTTAACTCATGCTTTTATATGCCTGTTGAATATGCCTCCTCATTGAGCTAACGCCCGCAGAAATAATAACCAGCCTGCTGATTATCTCATTGAGAATTTCTCCTATGTTGAGTTTTAGGCTACCTTTTAGGCATTGGCCTAGGCAGTGACTGCCAATGTTCAGGGAAACCATCAATTTATAGTCACACTTTAGTAGAATAGAGATTTAACAACAACCAAAATTTAAGACATTATAAGAATGAATTCGCCAGAGTTCTTTGGGTTAAAAGCAGGTAAGGACCCACAACTTTATTTAGATAAGGTAAGGAATATCACCCAAATTATGTATGTTTCCAAAGAGGAGAGCGTAGATTTAGCATCCTGTAGATTGAATGATGTAGCATATGAATGGGTGGTTATGTGCAAGAATGGTAAATATGAGAATGTAGTTCTCATAAGTTGGCAGATATTCTAAGATGCTTCTCTAGATAGGTTCTTTCCACATGAAATGAGAGAAGCTAAGATAGAGGAATTTATGAACCTGAGGCAGGGCTCAATGGCAGTGAAAGAGTACTACCTTAAGTTCAATCAGTTGTCTAAGTATGCCCCTGATGTGATGGTTGATCCTATGACAAGTATGAGTAAGTTTGCTACTGGCATATCTAGCTTGGTAGTCAAGGAGTGTAGGACTTCCATGCTTATTGGAGAAATGGATCTTCCTAGTTAATAATTAATGGTCAGCAGATTAAGGCAAAAACTTTGAATGGAAGAGTGAGGGGAAATAAGAAGGCTAGAATAGGGCAGTTGGAGTATGGCCCGACTAGGTTTCAAGGGGGAAACCGTACCCAATTTTAGAATAATTCATCTATGCTAGCATAATATTCATCTAGTGCTCCCGTTCCTAGAGCTAGACAAGAGTAGTGGGGTAAGTCTTCTATGTCCAGATCTCAAAATAGTATGACTGGAAGACCCAATTATCCTCCATATGCTAAATGTGGTAAGAATCATCTTGGTGAGTGTTTGATGGGACAGAAGGGTGTTATGGTTATGGTAATTTGGGTCATGGAATTAGAGAGTGTCCATATACCAAGCAGGGGAATAGAGATATTTGTCCTTAGACTAAAGCTAATAGTGTGCTAGCTCCTCTAGGTCACCCAGTTCCTTCTCAGGGCGCATTATCCAGTACCGGTGTTGGTCAGCACCATAATTGGTTTTATTCTTTACCTTTCCATTAGGAGTAAGAGGATTCACTAGATGTTACTACCAGTATGCTTTGTACCATTCATCTGAATATTTATGTGTTGTTAGACCCTGGGTCGAATTTCTCTTATATGACCCCATTAATTGCAATAAATTTTGAAGTAGGTCCTGAAAAACTTTCTAAACCCTTCTTGGTTTCTGCCCTAGTGGGTGAGATAGTTGTTTCCAAATAGATATATAGAAAGTTTCCTATCATTGTCCTTCATAAAATCATGTTAGCAGACCTAATAAAGCTAGATATGGTTGAATTTGATCTTATTCTTAGTATAGATTGGTTCCATTTATGTTATGCATCAATAGATAGTCGAACTCAAGTAGTAAAGTTTCAGTTTCCAGATGAGCCAATCTTTGAGTGGGCAGGTAATTTGATATCTCCCAAGAGTTATTTCATATCCTATCTTAAAGAAAGAAATTTGATTTCCAAAGGGTGCATCTATCATCTAGTTCGAGTCAAAGACACTAAGTCTGAGACTCTAACAGTTCAGTCAGTCAAAGTAGTCAATGAGTTTCCTGATGTCTTTCCTAAAGATTTTCTAGGGGTACCTTCCGATAGGAAAATAGAATTTGGTATTGACCTTCTTCCAGATACCGAGCCTATCTCTATTCCTTTATACCGTATGGATCTAGCCGAGCTTAAAGATTTAAAAGAGCAGCTTAAAGATCTCTTATATAAAGGTATCATAAGGCCTAGCATTTCTCCATGGAGAGCTACCATCCTATTCGTATGAAAGAAATATAGTTCTTTGCAAATGTGCATCGACTATCGTTAGCTGAATAAAGTTACAGTAAAAAACAAATATCCCCTTCCTAGAATTGATGACTTATTTGATCAACTCCAAGGTGAAAGTTACTTCTCCAAGATAAACCTTTGGGCTATCATTAACTTAGAGCAAGGGAATGAGATATTCCAAAGATAGCCTTCAGAACCCGTTATTATCATTTTAAGTTTCTAGTCATGACCTTTGGGCTAACAAATACCCCAGCAACTTTCATGGAATTGATGAACAGAGTGTTTAAACAGTATCTGGATATGTTTGTCATAGTCTTTATAGATGATATTCTTGTCTAATCTAGTAGTGAGGATGATCATGAAGACTACCTTAGAATTGTATGGCAAACTCTTAGAGATCACCTGTTGTTCGTCAAATTCAACAAATGTAAATTTTGGCTAAGGTCAGTAGCTTTTCTTGGTTATATTATTTCCAATGAGGGTATTCGAGTTGATCCCTAAAATACAAAAATAGTAAGAAATTGGCCTAGACCTATCTCTCCATCAGACATTTGGAGTTTCTTAGGTTTAGATGGCTATTATAGATATTTTGTTGAGGGTTTCTTATCTATTGCATCCCCTATGTCTAGATTGACCCAGAAAAAGGTTAAGTTTCAGTGGTTAGATTCCTGCAAAAAGAGTTTTTAGGAGTTGAAGATTTGACTCACTTCAGCCCCAATTTTAGCATTACCTGGTGGTACAGATGTTTTTTCCATATATTGTGATGCCTCTAGAGTTGTTCTAGGTTGTGTTTTGATATAGAGAGGTAAGGTCATAGCCTATGCTTCTAGACAGCTTAATCCTGTGACAATAATTACCCTACCCAAGATATTCAGTTAGATGATGTTGTATTTGCTGTGAAAATCTAGAGACATTATCTTTATGGTGTGCATGTTGATGTGTTCACGAATCACAAAAGCTTATAGTATGTGTTTACTTAGAGAGAGTTGAAGCTTCATTAGAGAAGGTGGTTAGAGTTGTTGAAAGATTATGATACGAGTGTGTTATATCATCCGGGCAAGGCCAATATAGTGGCAGACACACTTAGTAGATTTTCTATGGGCATTGTTTCTCATATGGAGAATAATAAGAAAGAGTTAGTTTGGGAAGTTCATCGGTTAGCTAGATTGGGTGTGACATTGGTTAACTCAGCTGAAGAGAATGTTAGGGTTCAGAGTACTTCCGAATCTTCTCTAGTTTCAAAAGTGAAAGAGAAGCAAGATGAGGATTCTAGTTTGGTCAAACTGAAGGAGTCAGTTAAAGACAAAAAGGTAGAGGTTTTCTCCCAAGGGGAAGATGGTATGTTGAGATACCAAATTAGATTGTGTGCTCCATGTGTTGATGATTTGAGGCAACTTATTATGGCAGAAGAGCATGGTGTGCGTTACTCCATTCATCCAGGATCCACCAAGATGTACAACGACTTATGGGAAATTTATTGGTGGAGTGGTATGAAGAAAGATATAGCAGAATTTGTAGCCAAGTGTACAACTTGTCAATAGGTTAAGGTAGAGAACCAAATACCTGGTGGTGCTTTGAAGGAGTTTAATATCCCCACTTGGAAGTGGGAAGAGGTGAATATGGACTTTGTGACTTGATTACCCCATTCATGTCGTCAGCATGATTTGATTTGGGTTATTGTAGATAGGTTGACTAAGTCAGCATATTTTTTACCAGTTCACACATCCTACACATCAGAAGATTATGCCAAGTTGTATATCAAAGAGTTAGCTAGATTAAATGGAGTTCCTTAGTTCATCATCTCTGATAGGGGTACTTAATTTACCTCTCAGTTTTGGAAAGCCTTTCAGAAAGGTCTTGGTACCCAAGTTCATCTTAGTCCAACTTTGCATCCTCAGACAGATGGTCAGGCATAAAGGACCATTCAGACTCTAGAGGACATATTAAGGGCATGTGTTCTTGATTTCAAAGGAAGTTGGGATAAGCATTTGTCGTTGATTGAGTTCTCTTATAATAACAGTTACCATGCTAGTATTCAGATGACCCCTTTTGAAGATCTTTATGGGCGGAGATATAGATCACTAATTGGTTGGTTTGAAGTGGGTGAGGCTGCTTATATTGGTACATACATGGTGTTTGAGGCCATGGAAAAATTTAAATTGATCTAAGAAAGATTGAAAGCAGCCTAGATTCATTAGAAATCTTATACAGACGTAATGAAATGAGATTTTGAGTTAGGTTGACGACCTCGTGTATTTGAAAGGTTCACCCATAAAGAGGGTGACGAGATTTGGCAAGAAGGGGAAGCTTAGTCTCCAATATGTAGGCCTTTTCTAAATTTTAAGTCGTGTTGGGAAGGTAGCGTATGAGCTTGAGCTACTTCCAGATTTAGCCTCAGCTCATCCAGTGTTCCATGTGTCCTTGTTGAAGAAGTGCATCATGATTCAACTGTTGTAGTCCCTCTAGAAAGTACAGATATTTAGAATAGCCTCCCATATGAAGAAGTTCCAGTAGAGATTCTTGATCATCGGATCCATAGACTAAGGAAGGAAGAAGTTCCCTTTGTCAAAGTTCTGCGGAGAAACCAGTCGGTTCAGGGTGCTACTTGGGAAGAATGTCACGACTCTAACGAGGGCCTGGCCTTGATGGACATCCCAAACCATGAAGGCCCGAAATGCCCTTGTCTATCTGGTAATCATGCACAACATTCATAAAATAAAAGAAGTGCGGAATCATAATCTGCTATGGAAACATGGTCAATTCTGAATTCAACATAAGTATGGAAACTGTAAATCAACTACATCTAAATAACATCTGACTCAGTCTACGAAATCTCTACTACATAAAAATATGAAAATAGTCTGAAACTGAGACAAGGCCCCCAGTAGATCAAAACTGAAATAAGTGACATAATCTAAAAAGACGAGCCTTCTGGAATAGAGAATGCTTACCACTGCACAATCTAATCAGCTGCCTGAATTATCTACTGCTTATCTGGACCCCTAGACTGAGTCTCAGAACCTAAGAGATGAGGGCAGAGGTGTCAATACAGATGTACTGGTACTCAGAGCATATCCAAACTGATAATTATTATTCAACAAATATGAGAGGAATTTAAAATAATTCATAAGTATATCGTATAGTAAGAATTCAGATGGGTATTTTTAAGACTCTGTAAAATTCATCTCAACTCTGAGAAATCTGTGTTACTTCTGCACTAGGTGGTATACCCTACAATTCCAAAAAATTACATGGGCTATATGGAAACTGCCATTAACTCGGCAGTGAAGCCCCCAACCCAAGTGTGCCGCAAGGTTCAGAGTCTCTGAATCTACTACGCTACACGGTCGTTGTGAGCATACAATAATATCTACCTGTATCGGAAAATACGGTTTCAGGCTAAGAGTTGCTTGAACTCGCGCCTTCTTCGGGCAACTACCTAAACCTCTTTAAGCCCTTTTTTAAAACTATCAAAACATACAGTCTCTGAAAATATACTCTGAAAACATAATCTGTTATGGCATAAATACATATGGTATCATCATACCATTGACTTGCAAGTCACATCTCTGAGCCATTATTAGTTTATCATAAATCTCTATTTTCAAAACACAATTTTTGGGACCACCATTTCAATAATTCAATTCAAAGAAACTCTTTCTTAAACCTCATTTAAACACATGCAAAGAACTCATCTTTGTCAAGCATTTCAGTAGCACAGTACAAGGTGGTCATGTCAAAGTTCTCAATTCACATGAAATTCTTTCTCTTAAACACAAAAACACATTTATATCAAGAAACACCCTATCAACAATTTCAAATCATGCTCAAATACTATAATAATGCAAAAACATATTTCAAATCAGAAAACCATAATCTTTATTTCAATACACGAGAGGGAGTTCATAATTTATGCTCTCAACGATCTTAAATCTCAAATTCCATACAAATACGTATACTTGCAAATCAAGTTAGGGGATAGGACCACAAGGTCAAAACAATAGTAACATTAAAACATTTAGAGTACGTAATTTAGAACGTAGATTCCAAAACCCCTTTGAAATTCATGCATAAAAATCTAAAAATCATGCGGTAATGGTTTAAGCCCATGTAGTTTTTTTAGGATAAACCTCACGTACCTCTATGTAGAAATTTAAAGGATGCTTCTTGATCCCCACGGCTTGGGGATTCAAAATCTTCAATTTATTTTGAAAACCCATGGTTGAATCTTGATTTATTTGGATTATCAATATGGAACCTAGAGAGTGTTCTTGAATATTTTTGCTGAATGTATAAGTAATATGCTCAATTGAGGTTGAAATCTTGTGTTTGGACTGATAAGGGTTTGTAAAAATACCCAATATACCTTTAATGAGACCGGTATTAAAATATAACTGGAAGCCCGATTTCATGCGCCACCGCGATGCGCCACTATCACGGTGGCTTACTAGAAATTGACAAATGGAAATTTGACCCACTCCGCGATGCACCACCATCGCAGAGTCCCACTGGAAATTGACCATTGTCATTTACACCCTCTCTGCTATGCGCCAAGGATAGGATTGACGGTGTTGATGACTTGTACTTAAATTAACCATAACTCCTTCACCGAGTGTATGTTTTGGACGCATCTTATGTTAATGGAAAACTTATTCAATCATTTACAAAATAAAAAGTTGAAATATAAGGGATTCCACCGGGAAAAAAGTATAAATCATTCTAGAAGCCAATGCTTGATATTTTAGGGAAAAAATTTAGCTAAGAAAAACTTCAGAGCATTACAATATCCCTCACTTTGGAACATTCGTCCCCGAATGTTGACACGGGATAAAGAAAAGTATAATTTCAAGCATACTAAGGCATAGAAAGAATTAGGCAAGGATTGTACCTTCCATTTCTTCATCCGTTGGATCAAAAAGGTCTGGGTATATACGTCTCATGTTAACTTTTGATTCCCAAGTTGCTTCATCAATTTTTTGGTTTCTCCAAAACACTTTAACTGGGGCTATCTCTTTGTTCCTCAATCTTCTAACTTGGTGATCCAAAATCTCTACAGGCTTTTCTTCATAGGATAAGGAGTCTGTTAGTTTGATTTCTTCAACAGAAAATACTAAAGAATGGTCTCCAATACACTTCTTCAACATAGATATATGAAATATCGGATGAACCAAATCCAAACTAGATAGAAATTCAAATTCATAATAACTCCACCTATCCCTCTCATAATCTGATATGGTTCTATATAGCGAGAACTCAGCTTACCTTTCTTCCCAAATCGCATGACTCTCTTCATGAGAGAATCCTTGAGAAACACCAAATCTCCAACCTCAAACTCTAGATCTGTTCTCCTAACATTGGAGTAGGACTTCTGACGACTCTGAGTTGTCTTAAGACGTTCTGTAATGACTTTCACATCCTCTATTTCCTAATGAACAAGATTAGGTCCAAATATCTACGTCTCACCTCTTTCATACCATCCTATCAGGGACCTACATCTTCTCTCATACAATACCTCAAAAGATGCCATCTTAAAGATTGGAATGGAAAATATTATTATATACGAACTCTATCAATGGTAAGTTCTCTACCCAACTACTTTAAAATCAATCACGCAGGCCCTCAACATATCCTCAAGGGTCTAGATGATGCACTTAGCTTGCCTATCTGTCTGAGGGTGGAAAGCCATGCTTAAATTCATTTAGGTACCTAAACCCTTTCGAAATGATCTCTAAAACTGTGAAGAAAACTGTGTACCTCTGTCAGATATAATGGACACAGGTGCCCCATTCAAACTAACTATTTCTGCAATGAACAACTTGGCATAATCCTCTCCCAAAAAATTTGTCCTAACAGGTAGAAAGTGAGCTAACAATAACCTAAATAGAATCATACTATTTTTGGGACATCAGAAGTCCTGTAATGAAGTCCATATTAACCATCTCCCACTTCCACAAAGGCAAAGCTATCTCTTGAGAAGAACCACCTGGCCTCAAATGTTCCACTTTAACCCGTTGACAATTCAAACACTTGACAACATAGTTAGCCATATCACACTTCATATTATTCCACTAATAAATGATTTTCAAATCCTAATACATCTTAGTAGAGCCAAGGTGAACAACATACCTCAACATATGAGCTTCGTCAAAGATTCTCTTTTTCAGACCATCTACATCTTTCACACACAATCTACCCTGGTATCTCAAAACACCATCACCACTAATTTCAAAAGACAATACCTTTTATTGACCCACATCTTTCTTGATCTACATCAAGATGGGATATTCAACCTATTTCTCTTAGACTTTTGCACAAAGGGAAGATTTAACTATCTCATGAACAACCACTTCCCCATCCTTGGAATCCAAAAGTCTCAATCCTAGATTTGCAAGTCGGTGAATATCCTTTACCATCTCCTTCTTTTCTTTCCCCACATAAGAAAGACTTTTCATAGATAACCTGCTGAGTATGTCGGCTATCGCATGCTCATTTCATATTCTTTTAAAAGTTCCAACCATCGCCTTACCTGAGATTCAATTCTTTCAGCGAGAAAACATACTATAAACTCTTGTGGTTAGTAAAAACCATAGCCGCTAACTCCAAGTAATGAGTAGGGTAGTTTCGCTCATGCACCTCACCTTCAACTGCCTAGATGCATAAGCCACTACCCTACCGTGCTGCATAAGAACACACCCAAGTCCCACTTGGGATGCATCACAGTATACAACAAAACCTGATATACCCTCCGAAAGAGTCAGAATAGGAGCAGTAGTCAACTTGTCTTTCAACTTCTCAAAACTATTCTCGCATGAGTCAGACCATAAAAACTTTACCTTTTTTTGTGTCAACTTAGTAAGTGGTGTTTCTATGGAAGAAAAACTCTCTATGAACCTTTTGTAATAACCCACCAAACCTAAGAAGCTTCAAATAATGGTTGGAGTCATAGGTCTGGGCCATTTTCTCATTGCCTCAACATTTTGGGGATCAACCTTAATCCCCTCACTAGACATAATATGCCCCAAGAAAGCAATAGCATTTAACAAGAATTCACACTTGGAGAACTTTGCATACAACCTATGATCATTGAGAGTCTAGAGGATAATTCGGAGGTGGTTGGCATTTTCCTCCTCACTTTTGGAATAAATCAAGATATCATCAATAAAAACTATGACAAATAGATCCAGAAACTAATGGAAAAGCCTATTCATTAGATCCATGAAGCTGCAGGGGCGTTAGTCAACCTGAAGGACATGAATAAGATTTAATAATGGCTATATCTAGTTCGGAAAGCTATTTTGGGAATATCTGACTCTCTAACTTTCAACTGGTGATATCCCGAATGAAGGTTTATCTTTGAAAAACATTTAGTACCCTGAAGTAGATCAAAAAGATCATCAATCCAAGGAAGGGGATATTTATTTTTAATCGTGACCTTTTTCAACTGGATTTAATTTATGCACATTCGAAGGGTACCATCTTTCTTTCGCATGAAAAGTACAGGTGCTCCCCAGGGAGACACACTGGGGAAGATAAAACCTTTATCTAAAAGATCTGATAGATATTCTTTCAACTCTTTTAGCTTTACAGGTGCCATCCTATATGGAGGAATAGAAATAGGATGGATATCTAGCAATAAATCTATATCAAAATCTATCTCCCTATCAGGTGGTATTCCCTGGGAGATCATCTGGAAAGACTTCCAAGAATTTATTCACTACGAGGACAGACTGAAGAGGGAGACTTTTGGCACTAGAATCTTTAACCCGAATAACATAATATAAGTAACCTTTGGAAATAAGTTTATGGGCTCTGAGATAAGATATGAAGTGCCCTCTAGGTGCTAGAGAATGTCCCTTCCATTCTATCACAGACTCATTTAGAAAAGAAATGGTGACTCATTGGGTCCTACAATTCAAGGTGGCATAGCATGAATGGAGCCATTCCATCCCTAAGATGGCATCAAAATCAACCATATCAAGTTCTATGAGATCTGCCTTAGTATCCCGGCTGAAAATAGACCCAACACAATTTCTATACACCCTCCTTGCCACGACAAAATCTCTCACTGGGGTGGAAATCGAAAAAGGTTCAGCAATCACATCAGGCTCAAATCCAAAACCAATAGCCACGTATGGGGTCACGTAAGATAGGGTATACCTGAGATCAAGTAATACACACAAATCACAAGAAAAGATTTTCAATGTATTGGTGACTACATCTGTTGAGGCCTCTATCTCCTGGCGGTTGGTCAAACCATACAACTATTTCCAACGATTGAAGTGGTACCCTTATGAGGTGGTGGTGGAGATGAGTTCGCCTGCGACTTGGCTCCTCCAACATTACTCTTTGCTGCTGGACAATCTTTCTGGATATGGCCTGGCTAGACGCATGAATAACATATCAAAGCATCAAACTGATATCTCCCTGGATAATTCCTCTCACATCTTCCACAGCACGAATAGGACCGAGAGGTCTGGGCTACACATCCCTGTGACTGCGTACTCGGCATCCTCGGCCCTTGACTAGACTAAAAATTTTATGTGCACTGCTCAGCTGTGGGTCAGTACACTGGAGCATTAGCTAACAACTGTGCATTACCCCAATTTTTTTTCTTGTGCTATTTGTCATCCCAATTACCGCTCTGCTGCAGACTATGACTCTGGTCTGTTGCTCTGGCTCTTTTTACCTTCCTGTCCTTTTCCTAGATTCGGCTATCTTTTTCTTCTTCTTCTCAACTTACTGCATATGGACTGATAGTCTAGCAAACTCTATATCCCTATTTATTATAGCTCCCTGACACTCAAGAACCAGATCATCTGAAAGGCCAGAAGCAAACTTCCTCATTCGGTCCCTCATACTACTCGTCATCTCTGGAGCATAATGGGCCAACTGGTTAAACTTTAAAGTATACTCCTGAACACTTAGCTTACCCTGCTTAAGGTTTATGAACTCCTCTGCTTTAGCCTCTCTCGGCTCTAGAGGAAATAATCAGATAAGAAAAGCTTCCACAAACTCGTCCCAAACTGTGGGCTCAGGACTATCACCCTTAGCATCTTCACTCTCGTTGTACTATTGGTTCGCTACATCCTTTAGCTGGTATAATGATAGCTCAAAACCCTCCACCTGATCAACATGCATTACTTTGAAAATCTTCTCCATTTCATCTACGAACTCTTGTGGGTCCTCTTCTACCTTAGCGCTAGAGAACTTGGGAGGGTTCATTCTTATGAAGTGGCCCACTCTAATAACTTCAGACCTAGTATCCTCCAAACTCTGAGTTTGTGTGGCTACCAGTTGTGCCAGCATGTGAATAGAATGTCTAAATTCAGAATTATAAACCTTTCCTTCACGAGGATGCGTGCGATTAGCCCCCGTCCGGGGAGCTCTGGGAAGACTGGTCGGTACAGGAGGTACTCTCGAAGTAGAAATAGGTTCTGGGTTATGAGATATATTATGGGTCCGTATCCCATGGGTGGGACTGACTTCATCATCCTGAGAATTAACGTTGGTGTGACGGGGAGGCATCACTGGTTTTCTGAAAAGCAAAAGGTCATTGATTAGGGGACATATTAGACTCTAAAGCACGAACTAAATCATAAAGAAGAGAAACATTCTTAAATGCCTAGTATCCTCTTGCTTATATGTGAGGCGCAATACATACCCATAAACAAGACTCTACCTGCTGTAATTTCGCAGACACTATGGGACCATGAATTGTCCTTTGATACAAAGTTTTTCATGACCTAAATGAGGGTCTAGCCATGACGGACATCCCAAACCCAGAAGAATGGAACGCCTTTCTCTATCTGGTAATCATGCACAACATTTATATAATAAAAGAAGATGCGGAAACATAATATGCTATGGAAACATGGTCAATTCTGAATTCAACATTAGTATGGAAACTGTAAATCAACTACATCTAAATAACATCTGACTCAGTCTGTGAAATCTTTACTATATGAAAATCTGACAACTGCCTGAAATTGGGACACGACCCCCAGTAGACCAAAACTAAAATAAGTGACATAATCTGAAAAGACAGGCCTTCTAGAATAGAGAAGGCTCACCACTTCACAATTTGATTAGCTATTTGTATTATCTACTGCTTATCTGGACCCCTAGATTGAGTCTCAGAACCTGAGAGGTAGGGGGAGGAGGGTCAATACAGATGTACTGGTACATAAAGAGAGCAATTTAAAATAGTTCATAAGTATATCATATATTAAGAATTCACATGGGCATTTTAATGACTTTGTAAAAATCATCTCAACACTGAGAAATCTGTGTTACTTCTACGCTACCCTACAACTCTAAAAAATTCCATGGGTTATATGGAAACTGCCATTAACTCAGTAGTGAAGCCCCCAACCCAAGTGTGCCGCAAAGGTCGAAGTCTCTGAATCTATTACGTCATACGGCCGTCGCCAGCGTAAAATAATAATCTAGACATATCGAAAAATGTGATTTCAGGCTAAGAGTTGCTTGAACTCGCGCCTTATTTTGGTAACCACCTAACCCTCTTTAAGCCCTTTTTAAAACTCTATCAAAACATAGAGTCTCTGAAAACATACTCTGAAAACAAGCTCTAAAAACATAATCTGTTATGGCATAAATACATATGGTATCATTATACCATTGACTTGTAAGTCATATCTCTAAGCCATTATTAGTCTATCATAAATCTCTATTTTCAAAACATAAGTTTTGGGACCATATTTCAATAATTCAATTCAAAGAAACTCTTTCTCAAACCACATTTAAACACATGCAAAAAACTCATCTTTGTAAAGAATTTCAGTAGTGTAGTACAAGGTGGTCATGTAAAAGTTCTCAATTCACATGCAATTCTTTCTCTTAAACACAAGATCACATTTATATCAAGAAACACCCTCTGAATAATTTCAAATCATTCACAAATACAATAATATTGCGAAAACATCTTTCAAATCACAAAACCATAATCTTTAATTCAATACACCGGAGGGAGTTCATAATTTATGGTCTCAATGATCTTAAATCTCAAATTCCATACATATATGTATACATGTAAATCAATTTAGGGGATAGGACCACAAGGTCAAAACAACAGTAACATTAAAACATTCGGAGTACGTAATTTAGAACATAGATTCCAAAACCCCTTTGAAATTCATTCATAAAAATCTAAAAATCATGCTCTAATGGTTTTAAGCCGATGTAGTTTTTTTAGGATAAATCCCACGTACCTATATCTAGAAATTTAAAGGATGCTTCTTGATGCCCACGGCTTGGGGATTCCAAATCTTCAATTTGTTTTAAAAACCAATGGTTGAATCTTGATATATTTGGATTATCAATATGGAACCCTAGAGAGTGTTCTTAAATATTTTTGGTGAATGTAAGAGTAATATGCTCAATTGGGGTTGAAATCTCACGTTTGGACTGATAAGGGTGTGGGAAAATACCCAATATATCCTTTATTAGACTGGTATTAGAATATAACTAGGAGCCCAATTTCATGGGCCACCGCAACACGCCACTATCACGGTATCTCACTTGAAATTGATGAATGGGAATTTGGCCCACTCTGCGATGCGCCACCATCATGGAGTCCCATTGGAAATTGACCATCATCATTTACACCCTCTCCACGATGTGCCAAGGACAGGAATGATAGTGTTTTATGACTAGGACTTAAATTAACCATAACTCTTTCACCGAGTGTCCTGTTTGGATGCATCTTATGTCGACGGAAAACTTATTCAATCATCTACAAAATAAAAAGTTGAAATCTAAGGGATTCCAACAGGAAAAAAGTATAAATCATTCTAGAAGCCAATGCTTGATATTTTAGGGATGAAATTTAGCTAAGAAAAACTTTGGTGTATTACAATATCCCCTCTCCACTTGGGAACATTCGTCCTTGAATATTGATGCGGGATACAGACAATTAGAATTTCAAGCATACTAAGGCATAGAAAGAATAAGGCAAAGAATGTACCTTCTATTTCATCATCCATTGGATCAAAAAGGTTTGGGTATCTAGCTGTCATGTCAACTTCTGATTCCCAAGTCACTTCTTCAATTTTCTAGTTTCTCTACAACACTTTAACTGAGGTTATCTCTTTGTTCCTCAATCTTCTAACTTGGTGATCCAAAATCTCTATAGGATCTTCTTTATAGGATAAAGAGTCTGTCACTTTGATTTCTTCGACAGGCAATACTAAAGAATGGTCTCTAATACACATCTTAAACATATATATATGAATACCAGATCAACCGAACCCAAACTAGCTGGCAATTCTAACTTATACGCAACTCTACCTATCCTTCTCATAATCTAATATGGTCCTATATAGCGAGGACTCAACTTAACTTTCTTCCCGAGCCACATAACTCCCTTCATGGGAGAAACCTTGAGAAACACCCAATCTCCAACCTAAAACTCTAGATCTTTTATCCTAACATTGGTGTAGGACATCTGATGACTCTGAGCTGTCTTAAGTCATTCTATAATGACTTTCACATCCTTTAGTGCCTGATGAACAAGATCAGGTCCAAATATCTGCATCTTACTTACTTTATACGATCCTATCGAGGACCTACATCTTCTCCTATATAATTCCTCAAAAGGTGCCACCTTAATACTTGAATAGAAACTATTATTTTATGCAAACTCTATCAATGGAAAGTGCTCTACCCAACTACCTTTAAAATTAATCACACAGGCCCTCAACATATCCTTAAGGGTATGGATGGTGCGCTCAGCTTGCCCATCTGTCTAAGGGTGAAAAGTTGTGCTCAAATTCACTTGGGTACCTAAACCCTTTTGAAACGATCTCCAAAACTATGAACAAAACTGTGTACCTTTGTCAGATATGATGGACACAGGTGCCCCATGCAAATGAACTATTTCTACAATGAACAGTTTGGTATAATCCTCTCCCGAATAATTTGTCCTGACAGGTAGAAAGTGAGCTGACTTGGTCAACCTATCTACAATAGCCCGAATGGAATCATACTGGTTTTGGGACCTCAGAAGTCCTGTAATAAAGTCTATATTAATCATCTCCCATTTCCACAAAGGCAAAGCTATCTCTTGAGAAGAACCACCTGGCCTCAAATGTTCCACTTTAACTTGTTGACAATTCGAACACTTGGTAACATAGTTAGCCACATCACGCTTCATATTATTCCACCAGTAAATGGTTTTCAAATCTTGATACATCTTAGTAGAGCCAAGGTGAATAATATACCTCGACATGTGAGCTTTGTCAAGGATTTTCTTTCTCAGACCATCTACATCTGGCACACACAATCTACCCTGGTATCTCAAAACACCATCACCAACAATTTAAAAAGATAATACCTTTTGTTGACCCACATCTTTCTTGATCTGCATCAAGATAGGATTTTCAAACTATTTCTCTTTGACTTCTGCACACAGGGAAGATTTAGCTATCTCATGAACAACCACTCCTCCATCCTCAAATCCAAAAGTCGCACTCCTAGATTTGCAAGTCAGTGAATATCCTTGACCATGTCCCTTTTTTCTTTCCCCACATAAGAAAGTTTTCCCATAGATAACTCGCTGAGTGTGTCAGCTACCATATTCGCCTTCTCTGGATGATAGTGCAACCTCATGTCATAGTCTTTTAAAAGTTCCAAACATCGCCTCTACATGAGATTCAGTTCTTTTTTTGAGAAAACATACTATAAACTCTTGTGGTAAGTAAATATATCAATGTGTACCCCCATACAATTAGTGCCACCAGATCTTAAGTGCAAAAACCATAGCCGCTAACTCTAAGTCATGAGTAGGGTTGTTCTGCTCATGCACATTCAACTAGCTAGATGCATAAGCCACTACCTTACCGTGCTGCATAAGAACACACCCAAGTCTGACTCATGACACATCATAGTATACAACAAAATCTTTTGTGCCCTTCGGAAAAGTCAGAACAGGAGCAATAGTCAACTTGTCTTTCAACTTCTCAAAACTATTCTCACAAGAGTCAGACCACAAAAACTTCACCTTTTTTTGAGTCAACTTAGTAAGTGGCGCTGCTATGGAAGAAAAACTCTCTATGAACCTTTTGTAATAACCCGCAAAACCCAAGAAGCTTCGAATGTTAGTTGGAGTCGTAGGTCTTGGCCATTTCCTCTCTGCCTTAACCTTTTGAGGATCTACCTTAATCCCCTCACTAGACATAATATGCCCCAAGAAAGCAATAGCATTTAACCAGAATTCACACTTGGAGAACTTTTCATACAACCTATGATCTTTGAGAGTCTAGAGGATAATTCGGAGGTAATTGGCATAGTCCTTCTCACTTTTGGAATAAATCAAGATATCATCAATGAAAACTATGACAAAGAGATTCAGAAACTAACGAAAAACCCTATTCATTATATCCATGAAAGATACAAGGGTGTTAGTCAACTCGAAGGACATGACTAAGAATTCATAATGGCCATATCTGGTTTGGAAAGCTATTTTGGAAATATCTAACTCTCAAACTTTCAACTGGTGAAATTTCGAACAAAGGTCTATATTTGAAAAACATTTAGCACCCTGAAGTTGATCAAGAAGATCATCAATCCTAGGAAGGGGATATTTATTTTTAATCATGACCTTATTCAACTGGCGGTAATTTATGTACATTTGAAGGGAACCGTTTTTCTTTGGCACAAAAAGTATAGGTGCACCCCACGGACACACACTGAGCCAGATAAAATCTTGATCTAAAAGATCAACAAGAAATTCTTTCAACTTTTTTAGCTCTGCAGGAGACATCCTATATGGCGGAATAGAAATAGGACGAGTATCTGGCAATAAATCAATACCAAAATCTATCTCCCTATCAGGTGGTATTACTAGGAGATCATCTAGAAAGACTTCCATAAATTTATTCACTATGTGGATAGACTAAAGAGGGATAATTTTGGTACAAGAATCTTTAACCCGAATAAAATGATACAAGCAACCTTTGGAAATAAGTTTACGGGCCCTGAGATAAGATATGAAGTGCCCTCTAGGTGCTAGAGAATGTCCCTCCCATTCAATCACAGACTCATTCGATAAAGAAAAGGTGACTTATTGGGTCCTACAATTCAACGTGGCATAGCATGAATGGAGCCAGTCCATCCCTAAAATGGCATCAAAATCAACCATATCAAGTTCTATGATATCTAACTCAGTATCCCAGCTGAAAATAGACACAACATAATTTCTATACACCCTCCTAGCCATAACAGAATCTCCCAATAGGGTGGAAACCAAAAAAGGTTCAGCAATTACATCAGGTTCAAACCCAAAACTAATAGCCATGTATGGGGTCACGTAAGACAAGGTAGACCCAGGATCAAGTAATACATACACATCACGAGAAAAGATTTGCAATGTACCAGTGAATATATCTGGTGAGTCCTCTGCCTCCTGGCAGTTGGTCAAATCATACAACCGATTCTGACCATTTTCGGCGGCTAAAGTGGCACCCTTCTGAGGTGGTGGTGAAGATGAATTCTCCTGCGACTTTGCTCATCCAACATTACTCTTTGCTTCCGGATAGTCTCTCTGGATATGGACTGGATGGCACATGAATAACACACCAAAGGGCCAAACTGTCGCTCTGGCTCTCTTTGCCTGCTGTCTTTTTCCCTAGATTCAGCTATCTTCTTCTTCTTCACAACTTGCTGCATGTGGACTGTCAGTCTAGCAAAGTCCATATCCCTATTTGGCATAGCTCCTTGACACTCAAGCACTAGATCATCTAAAAGGAAGGAAGCAAACTTCCTCATTCGGGCCCTCATACTACTCGTCATCTTAAGTGCATAACGGGCCAGCTAGTTAAACTATAAAGTATGCTCCTAAATACTCCTCTGACCCTACTTAAGGTTCATGAACTCCTCTACTTTAGCTTCCCTCAACTCCAGAGAAAAGAATTGGTTAAGAAAAGCTTCCACAAACTCATTCCAAACTGTGGGCTCAACGCTATCACCCTTCGCATTTTCCCATTCGATGTACCATTGGTTCTCTACATCCTTTAGCTAGTATTCTTCTAGCTCAATACCCTCTACCTGATCAATATACATTAATTTGAAAATTTTCTCCATTTCATCTACGAACTCCTGCGGGTCCTCTTCTACCTTAGCATCAGAGAACTTATGCGGGTTCATTCTCATGAAATAGACCACTCTAGTAACTTCAAAAGTAATATACATAGACCCAGTATCCTCTGACCTCTGATTCTATGCGGCTACCAGCTATTCCAGTATGTGAATAGACTGTCTGAATTCAGCATTAGAAACCTCTTCTTCACGAGGCTGAGTGCGATTGGCCCCCATCCAAGGAGGTTTGGGAGGACTGGTCAATACAGGAAGTAATCCTGGAGTAGGAATAGGTTCTGTGGTATGAGCTATATTATGGGTCCACACCCTATGGATGGGATGGACTTCATCATCCTAAGCATTAATATTGGTGCAACGAGCAGGCATCGCTGGTTTTTTTAAAATCAAGAGGTCAGTGATTAGGGGAAAGATTAGACACTGAAGCACAAACTAAATGACAAAGAAAAGAAACATTCTTAAATGCCTAGTAACCTCCTGCTTATAAGTGTGGCGTGCTACACACCCATAAATAAGATTCTACCCGATGCAATTTTGTAGATACCCTGGGACCATGAACTGTGCTTTGATACCAATTTTTTCATAACCCAAACGAGGGCCTAGCCATGACGGACATACCGAACCATGAAAGCCTAGAACACCCTTTTTTATCTGTTAATCATGCACAACATTCATATAATAAAAGAAGATGCGGAAACATAATTTGCTATGGAAACATGGTCAATTTTGAATTCAACATAAGTAGGGAAACTATAAATCAACTACATCTAAATAACATCTAACTCAGTCTGCAAAATCTTACTACATGAAAATCTGACAACTATCTAAAACTGGGACAAGGCCCCTAGTAGACCAAAACTAAAATAAGTGACACAATTTGATGATACTGGCCTTTTGGAATAGAGAAGGCTCACCATTGCACAATCTAATCAGCTGTCTAAATTATCTACTAATTATCTGGACTCCTAGACTGAGTCAGGACCTGAGAGGTAGGGGAGGGTGCTCAATAAAGATTTACTGGTACACAGAGCATATCCAAAATAATCATTTATTATTCAATATATATGAGAGCAATTTAAAATAGTTCATAAGTATATCATATAATAAGAATTGACATGGTCATTTTAAAGACTCTGTAAAAATTATCTCAACTTTGAGAAATCTGTGTTACTTCTGTGCTAGGTGGTAGACCCTACAACTCTGAAAAATTCCATGGGCTTTATGAAAACTTTCATTAACTTGGCATCGAAACCCCCAACCCAAGTGTGCCGCAAGGGTCGAAGTCTCTGAATCTACTATACCTCACGACCGTCGCCAGCATACAGTAATAATCTACCAGTATTGGAAAATACGATTTCAGGCTAAGAGTTGCTTAAACTCATGCTTTCTTCAGGTAACCACCTAACCCTCTTTAAGCCCCTTTTTAAAACTCTATCAAAACATATAGTCTATGAAAACATACTCTGACAACGTAATCTGTTATGGCATAAATACATATAGTTTTGTAATACCATTGATTTGCAAGTCATATTTCTGAGCCATTATTAGTCTATCGTAAATCTATATTTTCAAAACATAAGTTTTAGGACCACTATTTCAATAATTCAATTCAAAGAAACTCTTTCTCAAACCTTATTTAAACACATGCAAGGAACTTATCTTTGTCAAGAATTTCAGTAGTACAATACAAGGTGGTCATGTCAAAGTTCTCAATTCACATGCAATTCTTTCTCTTAAACACAAGAACATATTTATATCAAGAAACACCCTCTCAACAATTTCAAATCATGCTCAAATGCTATCATATTGTAAAAACATCTTTCAAATCACAAAACCATAATCTTTAATTCAATACACGAGAGGGAGTTCATAATTTATGCTCTCAACAATCTTAAAACTCAAATTTCATACATATACGTATACATGTAAATCAATTTAGGGGATAGGACCATAAGGTCAAAATAATAGTATCATTAAAACATTCAGAGTAGGTAATTTAGAACATAGATTCCAAAACCCCTTTGAAATTCATGCACAAAAATCTAAAAATCACACTCTAATGGTTTTAAGCCCATTTAGTTTTTTTAGGATAAACCCTACGTACCTCTATCTAGAAATTTAAAGGATACTTCTTGATGCCCACGGATTGGGGATTCCAAATCTTCAATTTATTTTGAAAATCCATGGTTGAATCTTGATTTATTTGGATTATTAATATGAAACCCTAGAGAGTGTTCTTAAATATTTTTGGTGAATGTATGAGTAATATGCACATGCTCAATTGGGGTTGAAATCTCATGTTTGTACTTATAAGGGTGTGAGAAAATACCCAATATACCCTTAATGAGACTGGTATTAAAATATAACTGGGAACCCAATTTCATGGGTCACCGCTATGCGCCACTATCACGGTGGCTCACTGAAAATTGATGAATGGGAATTTGGCCCACTCCGCGATGCATCACCATTGTGGAGTCCCACTGAAAATTGACCATCGTCATGTACACCTTCTCCACAATGCGTCAAGGACAGGAATGATGGTAATTTTCCACTAGGACTTAAATTAACCATAACTCCTTCACCAAGTGTCCGTTTTAGATGCATCTTATGTCGACAAAAAACTTATTAAATCATATACAAAATAAAAAGTTGAAATCTTAGGGATTCCTCTGGTAAAAAAGTGTAACTCATTCTAGAAGCCAATGCTTGATATTTTAGGGACAAAATTTGGCTAAGAAAAACTTTAGGGCATTACAAAGAAGAAGCAGACATGCATACCAAGTATCCTTGTCTCTTCTCCACTAACTCAAATTTAGTCGAAGGTAATAGTATTCCTTCATTTAGTTCTTTTCCAGTCTCAGATTCATCCATATAGCTATTTTTATGTAAATGCATGCACTCGCAGATCAGTTCAGTAGCTCTGTATGTTTTCAATTTAGTCATATAGTTATTTTAGTTGTGGAAGATAGATTATAGCCTCAGATTACTTAGTATTTTTAGTTTAACTATCCACATTCAAGGACGAATGTTCCCAAGAGGGAGATATTGTAATACCTTGTACTTTTTCTTAGCTTAATTTTGCTTCTATAAGGTCAACGGTTATCTTTAAAAATAAATAATAGTTTTTTCATGTGAAATTTTCTAGATTTAAACCCTTTATTGTGTAGATAATTGAATAAGCTTTCCATCGATACCAATCTTTCCCAAATTTGATTTATGGTCGAGAAGTTATGGCATTTATAGTAAAGCAGTATCCCAACTGGAGAAGCATCGCACCGCGATGACTCGCAAAATGGCAATTATCTGATTCTAGTGCACCTCTGCAATAAGCCCACATCACTATAAAGCCTTATTTCCCAATTGTCAATTTCCAATGGCTTATCGCGATAGTGGTATATCAAGTTGATGGCCAAAATAACATTTCAGTAGTGCACTGCGATAGCTCTGCATCACATAGAATGTCCAGTTCCCAGTTGTCAAATTCCAGTGAGCCACCGTGATAGTGGTGTATCGCTGTAGCATGAAAATTTAGAAAATTTCTCTTATTTCCAGTTCAGATTAAATTTTAAAAGGGGCACTTTGGTCAATGCTCAAGCCCCCAATTCGTCTAAAATAAGGAATTAAGCATATCTTAAGCATTTTATGCTAATTTTCATCCATTCTCTCTAAAAGCAAAACCTTAGAGCTCAAAAGAGTACTCTCTAAGAAATTAGTTTCCTCCAATGTTTCTTCAAGAAAATCCAATATTGAGAATTCCTAAATCAAGATAATCAAGAGTTCATCTTCAAAGGCACAAATAGAGATTCAAGTTCAAGCTTTCTTAGAAATTTCATCAATTAAGGTAAGTGGAGTATATGAATAAGGATCTTCTTTCATCCTTGTGCCCAAAACTAAGTTTTTAATTCAAATTTATATGATTTGAATGATTGTACATGGGTTTTAAATTAGGGTTCATACTCATTATTGCTAATTGCAAGATTATGAGATTTTAAGTGTTTTAGAAGTTGAATTGCATGACTACTTTCATATTTACATGCCTAGTGTAGTAAATTTCAAATTTTGAGATGAATTATCATTGTTTTCATTATCAAACATGACTATTATGATGTTTTGACATGAGATTGATGCATGGGTTACTATCCCCAAATTGAACATTATTATTTCAAGAAAGATTGTGCTTTTAGCATCAGATTCTCAATTTATTTTCAAATTTTTCGTAAAGATTTGATATTTTGATCCACAGATAAGGTTTGGAATCCACTTTACAGATTTATTACATTTACAGAAATCAGATTAGCTTTACTTATAGATTGAATTAGATAAAAACATAATTGGTTTCATAATAAACCCTCATGCTAGTTTTAGAGTGGATTTCCAATTGAATGAGCATACTAATTAAAGGGAGTAGTATTTAGCACCGAGCGGAAAGTATGGGATTAGCATGCTCTAAAATCTATAAAACTATGTAACCAATGTACGTATAGATTATCAAATTATTTCAATTTCTATGTGGATGACAGATACAGATGTGATCACTTAGATTAGGTTATACTTCTTCTCAAGAGTATGGCACCTCTCCCCATCGTGAGGTTTTCCCTATAAGGGAACAAGATGTTGGACTCCATGTTAGCTCACATAGTTTATGTTGGTTAGAAGAACCTCACTACAGAAAAGAGTAATCTTACAGATAAATCTTTTAAAGTATTTCTCTACAGATTACAAATTTCAGAAAGAGTAAAGAATAATGAAAAATCTTTTAAAAAATTAAGTGTAAAGGCTTACAAATTTATTCAGATTACGATTTACAAAAGGATATTAGCTACAAGTTTCATCTTTCATATTTCATATTTCAGTTATGAGAGTGAGTCCTTTCTACACTTAGACAGTATATTTTAAAGTCAGAACACAAGTACAACTTTTAGAACTAAATGGAATGGCTCACTAGATTTATAAAGTATGATTTACTACTTATGATTACGATACTAAACTTTTAGATATTCCATCTTATGTGAGTCCTATACATTTGGCATGCATTATTTTACAAATTATGATGATGAGATAATATTTGACTTATGCATTCACCCCCATATACACAACACATCCTCAAAGTACTGATCCACATATAAGTCTATGTGCTACATTATCTCATAATGTAGGTTCAGGTGCTCAGTTTTAGTAGTGAGAGTGATTTTGAGCATATCTATCTACATCACAACAGTTGGTATGTCCTCATAGTTCGGGAACTAAGTCTGTAATACCCCATATTTTCCTAGCTTAATATAACTCTCAGTACATGAGCATTCATATATTAAATTTTTAAAATACTCAGTATTTTTCAGTGTATAGCTTATCATTGCATAAGAAATTCAATCATTTTTCCAATAATATAAAGTTTGCCCGAATTCGATACCCGAGCGAAGAGCCAGATCCATTTTTGTAAAATAGTATGCCAACTGGCACTTCAGCGTGTCACAGAGCCATTCCAAATATTATTTAGCAGTTTCCAGTGGAGCTCTACGATACCACCATGTCGCACTACTAGCCAAATTCCTAATTATCATATTCCAGTGTTTCATCGAGATCATAGCGTGACGCGCTAAGGGTGAAATTTGCATACAAAGGGGTAATGCGATTCCATTGTGTCATATTGATGGTTCATTTCACAATTGTTATTTTCTAGTGACACAACATGATAGCGCCACATCGTACCAAGGGCCCAGATCGGGTTTTTTCCAATGACAACTTTTAAATCATTCCCAGAGGTAATTGGGTATTTTTCCATAACCCAAGTCAGTCCTAAACACGAAATTTAATCCTAAAGGAGCAATAATTGCTCATTATTTCATTATTCACTCAAGAAACAAAGCATTCTCTCTCAAAAGGCAAAACCCTAGCTTCAAGAAATCAAGAACAACTCAAGAATTTGTTCAAGAACATTCAAGAATCAATATTCCTAGGTATGTTAGGTGTTCATCTATGGGTTCCTTTCACCCACATAGTCCAAGAACCCATTTTCCAAACTACAATTTTATAGAATTATGATTTCCATGCTTGAACTTGATTGTACTTATGTTCATGATAGTAATTGGGTTTCAATTCAGGATTAATTATAAGTTTTCATGAATTAAAATAGTTATGTGATGAATTATATGAATTTCATGCTAAACCCTTGAATTTACAAGTGGGTATTGTATTTATGATGTTTATGTGTTGGCCATTATCATGTGAAATAATCCATGCTCCCCAAGTGTTTGCTAAAATGCCTATGTTAAGTAAATAGTGGAATCATGACGCATCATTATGTGGTCCCAATCATGTACAATCTTATGCCCTATAAGTGTTTGATAAAATATCTCTATGAATGAATTATGAACAAGTGGACATTGTTTTGTTTTCAAGATCATGATATACTTTACTTTCACGCTATCGAGTCCTGGGGGTATCTAATACCCGACAATTTAGCTATTTACCTAAAGCTACAGTAGTTACGAAATAGTCTCAGTTATGTCACAAAACAGTAGTACTCAATCAGTTAAAGAACTCAGTGAAACTCAGTATCAGTCTAGTTCAGCTCAATATAACCAGTTCAGTGTCTGTTCAGTTGGGAGTAGGATTCAGCACCGAGGGAACCCAAGGATGTGGACTCACCTTTCAGTAAAGGTTTTAACCCTTAGAAGCAGTCCTTGCATTTCAGAACTACATAGACAGCGTAGGTTGAGATATCAATCAACCAGTTGAGGGTTGATGAGGTGTTTTAACCAACCAATTGATGGTTTCGTCGTTCTCATTAGAGTACCTGGAATATGAGGGAAACTCTTTACCTTATATTTACCCGTGGCATGATACTAACACCCTTCTAGTTGGGGTTATAGGTTGGACCCCAAATCTAATCATAAAAGGTGCACATCGGTTAGATGATTACTTCTCACAGTCTCAGTTTTAATCTCAGTATAGAACTCAATTCAGTTCTACAAAATCAAGACTGTCAGATACAGTCACTCAGTTATCAATAATTCAATTATCAGTAATCTCAGATATCAGTTGCTAAGTATCAAAAATCAGTACTCAGCTTCAGTGAAAGCTCAGATAGCATATACACATATATGCACAGTATTACATACTCAGTATTTACAACATTTTTAGTTTCTTATGAACTCTTATTTAGTTATTCTATATCATTCAGTCACTTATTGTTCGTACATATAAACCCTTGAATTCATCCTTACCTAATCTAGCATACCAGTACATTCCACATACTGACGCATACTCTTTATTTATGCTATAATGTCTCGTATCATAGGTTCAGATGCTCAGGTTCCTAACCACGCATAGACATATTCGGATTCAGCCAGCAGTCTCAGATTTAGTAGTGAGTCCTTATTTATCGAGGATATGTTTTATTTTAGTATTTCAGTAGTCGAAGTTAGTTGGGGGCTTATCCCATCACCTTCATTTTTAGATAGTTCAGTTAGAGGCTTTTTATACTAGACTAGCAGACAGTATTCAGTTTTGCATATTATTTTTACAGTTGATATTCTTTATTAGTATTTAGTTTTTGAACCTTATTGCAGTTCAATCTATGTTTCGTATTATTTTCAGTATTATTATTCCATGCTCACAGCAGATATAAGTCATGGGTTAGCTTGTGGTCTTTTGAGGTACAGACTCGAGGCATTACAAATTTGGTATCAGATCCTAAGGTTCAATAGAGTTCTAGAAACTCTAAAAACCACATCAAATAGTCTTTTGCATAGGTGTATAGTACGCCACACTTTTTAACAGGAGGCTATGAGATATTTTAGGAAAAGTTTCCCTTCTTTTAGTATTCATGTCATGCGAGTGAGTATGAGCTTAAGTTAAAGTCTCAATCTAATCCTTTTCTTCCTTCTGTATACAGAACATGCCTCCCAAAAAGAACAACAAAAGAAGAATAGGAAACCAGTCAACACCTCAGCCCGTTTAGGCAGATCCCCTTGACGAGTATGTCTTCCATGCAGAATTCAGCGCAACATTCACTACTCTATCAAATTCCATAGTAGCTCAGAATGAATGACCAACTACTATTTAGGCCAAGCCAGTGGCCAATGCTGATGCACCTAGGATTCAGGACTTCACCCGAATGAATCCTCACCTATTCTTAAGATCTAACTTAGAAGAGGATCCACAGGAGTTCCTCGATCATCTTTAAAAAGTCATAGATATCATAGGAGTGACTTCTAGTAAGTGTACTGAGTTAACTGCCTATCAGCTATAAGATGTGGCTCATACATGATTTACGTAGTTGAAGGTAGGTAGGGGCATTGATGCAAAGCCCATAGAGTGGGAAGAGTTTGATACTACTTTTTCCTTAGAGCTGAGAGAAGCCAAGGTGTTATAGTTTATCAATCTCAGTCAAGGTAACATGAGCGTGAAAGAGTATTCCCTCAAGTTTACTCAGTTAGCCAGGTATGCTCAAAGAGTATGGTTAAAGAGTGCAGAACTGTAATGTTAATTAAGGAGAAAGACATATCCAGGCTCGTGGTCCATTCTCAGCAGATAGAATAGGCTAAGAATATGGAGAAGGAAAGGGAGAAGAAGAGAGCTAGGGCTGGTAGCTTCAATTTCACTCAGCCTAAGTCAAAAGGCAGTAACCATTCCTAGTTTCATCCAAAATTTTTGGTTCCAACTCCTTCCTCAGCCAGTTCTCCAGTCCCTATATTCAAAAATTATAACAAATATAGGGTACTAGGATCTAAATCTCAGGGTAGTGTCAGCAGTGCTTGAATAAACCCTCTTTGTTAGAAATGTGGCAGAAACGATCGGGTGTGGCAAGCGAGGCCATAGAATTAAAGATTATCTTTAGTCAGGTTCTCAGGGTCAGTATAATCATCCCCCATATCAGTGTGGTTGTCCAAATCCACAGGGTACCACTTTCAATGACACCAGTTGGCAATGGCCAAATAGGCTCTATGCACTTCAGTCCTGACAAGATCAGGAAAGTTCTCCTGATGTGGTCACTGGTATGTTATAGATTTTCCATTTACATATTTATACCTTATTAGATATAGGAGCTTCTTTATTTTTTGTAACTCCTTACATAGCAATTGACTTCAAAGTCAAACCAGAAATCTTAACAGAACCTTTCTTAGTCTCTACCCCAGTAAGTCATTCTATCATAGCCCGGTGGATATACAAGAACTGTTCGATTATGATATCTCAGAAAGTTCCTTCAGCAGACTTAGTAGAGTTAAAGATGACAAATTTCAATGTCATTCTCAGGATGGATTAGCGCCATTCATGCTATGCCTCAGTTGGTTGTAGAATAAGAATTGTTCATTTTCAATTTCCAAATGAACCAATCCTTGAATGGAGGGGTAGTACCATAGCGCTTAACGGTCAGTTGATTTAATAACTTAGAGTAAGAAGAATGATATCCAAGGGATATGTTTATCATATTGTGTGAGTCAAAGATTCTAGTTCAGAGACTCTTAGTATTGAGTCAGTTCTAGTAGTAAATGAATTCTCAAATATATTTCTCGAAGATCTTCGTAGAATTCCTCCCTTTAGGGAAATAAAATTTGGAATAGACCTTCTTCCAGATACTCAGCCTATATCTATTCTACCATATAGAATGGCTCCAGCAGAACTCAAAGAGTTAAAAGAACAGTTGAAAGGTCTCAGAAAAAGGTTTCATTAGACCCAGCGTTTCCCCATGGGGCGCACCAGTCTTATTCATGCATAAGAAAGATGGTTCTCTCAGAATATGTATAGACTACCGTCAGTTGAACAAAGTCATAGTCAAGAATAAATACCCGCTTTCTAGAATCGATGACTTGTTTGACCAACTTCAGGGTTCTAGTTACTTTTATAAGATAGACCTCAGATCAGGCTATCATCAGCTCAGAGTCAGGGAATGCAACATCCAAAAAATAGCTTTCCAAACCTAGTATAGTCACTTCGAGTTTCTAGTCATGTACCTTGGTCTTAAAAATTCCCCAATAACATTTATGGACTTGATGAACCGAGTGTTTAAGCAGTATTTCTTTTCTCAAAAAGATTTGAATTTTCGTCAGAGGAGATGGTTAGAATTGCTAAAATATTATAACATAAGTATTTTGTATCACCTGGGCAAGGCCAATGTAGTGGCTGATGCTCTTAGTAGGTTGTCTATGGGTAGTGTTGCTTACGTCGAGAATGATAAGAAGAATTTAGTTCAGGAAGTTCATCAGCTTGGCCGACTAGGTGTCCGCTTAGTCGACTCAGCAGAGGGTAGTGTATGGGTGCAGAATAGTTCAGAATCATCTCTAGTTTCCGAAGTGAAGAAAAAGTAGGACAGAGATCCCAGTCTTGTTAAGTTGAAAGAGTCAGTTAGAGATTAAAAAGTAGAGGTTTTCTCCCAAGAGGGAGATGGTACATTGCCACTAAGATATCTCAAGTCATCTACACCTGGCACACATAGTTGACCCCAGTAATGCAACACACCATCTCCCCCTTGGAAGAAAACCTCTATTTTCTAATCTCTGACTAACTCTTTCAACTTAACTAGGCTGGGATCTCTATCCTATTTTTTCTTTACTTCAAAAACCAGAGATGATTCTGAACTATTCTGCACCCATACACTACCCTATGCTGAATCGACTAAGCGAACACCTATTCGGGTAAGCTGATGAACTTCCTGATCTAAATTCTTCTTACCATCCTTAACATGAGCAATACTACCTATAGACAGCCTACTGAGAGCATCTGCCTCTACATTGGCCTTACCAGAATAATACAAAACACTCATATAATAATCTTTCAACAACTCTAACCATTTCTCTGATGCAAATTCAAATCTTTTTGAGATAACACATACTGAAAGCTTTTGTGATCTGTGAATACATCAAAATGTACCCTATACAAATAATGACTCTAAATCTTTAAGGCAAACACAATAGTTGCTAAATCAAGATCATGGGTAGGGTAATTCTTCTCATAGGGCTTAAGCTGTCTAGAGGCATAGGCTATAAATTTACCTCTCTGTATTAGGACATAACCCAAACCTACTCTGGATGCATCATAGTACACAAAAAACTTATTTGAACCATCTGGTAGTGTGAAAACTGGGGTTGTAGTGAGTCGAGTCTTCAACTCTTGAAAACTCTTCTCATAAGAATCTGGCCACTAAAACTTGACTTTCTTTTGAGTCAATCTAGACATAGGGGATTCCATAGATGAAAAATCTTCAACAAACCATCGGTAATAGCTAGCTAAACCCAACAAACTCCTAATATTTGATAAAGAAATGGGTTTAGGCCAGTTTCTCACCACCTTAGTCTCATAAGGATCAACTCTAATGCCATCACCAAAAATAATATGACCAAGGAATTCTACTGACCTTAGCCAAATTTTGCACTTACTAAATTTGACGAACAACTTATGGGCTCTGAGAGTCTGAATTATGATTCTGAGGTGATCTGTGTGCCCATTCTCGCTATGAGAGTAGACAAAAATGTCATCGATGAAGACTAAAACAAACATGTCCAAGTACTGCTTGAACACATAATTTATTAAGTCCATGAAGGTTGTTGGGGCATTTGTGAGACCAAAGGACATGACTAGAAACTCAAAGTTACCATACCAGGTTCAAAAATCTATTTTTGGAATGTCACATTCTCTTACTCTGAGATGATAATATCCTGATCTAAGGTCTATCTTAGAGAAGTAATTGGAGCCCTAAAGTTGGTCAAAGAAGTCATCACTTCTGGGAAATGTATACTTATTCTTGACTGTGACTTTGTTTAACTGATGGTAGTCAATGTACATTCTATGAGAGCCATCTCTCTTATGCAGGAGCAGAACTGGTGCGCCATACGGGGAGACACTAGGCCTGATAAATCCCTTATCTTAGAGATCTTTCAACTATTCTTTTAACTCTTTGAGTTCAACTGGAGCTATTTTGTAGAGCAAAATAGAGATAGGCTGAGTATATGGACAAAGGTCTATTCTGAAGTCGCTTTCTCTTTTGGGAGGAACTCCAAGAAGATCCTCGGGAAACACATCAGAGAATTTATTTACTACTGGAACTGACTCAAGACTAGGAGTCTCTAAACTAGAGTCTTTGACTCGCACAAGATGATAAAGACATCCCTTGGATATCATTTTTCTCGCTTAAAGATATGAAATCAACTGACTCTTAAGCGCTGTGGTACTACCCATCCATTTAAGGATAGGTTCATTTGGAAACTGAAAATGAGCAACTCTGCTTCTATAATCAGCTAAGGCATAGCATGAATGGAGCCAATCCATGCCGAGAATGACGTCAAAATTCATCATCTCTAACTTTCTAAGTCTACTGAAGTGACTTTCTGAGAGATCATAACCAGACAGTTCTTGTATACCCATCGGGCTATGATAGAATAACCCACTGGGTAGAGACTGAGAAAGCTTCTGTTAAGATTTCTAGTCTAACTTTAAGGTTGACTACTTTGTAAGGAGTTACAAAAGACACAGAAGGTCCTGGATGTAATAAGGCATTAATATGTAAATGGAAGATTTGTAACATACCAGTGACAACATCAGGAGAACTTTCCTAATCTTATCGGGACTGAAGTGCATAGAGCCTATTTGGATGTTTCCTACTGGTGGCACTGGAAGTAGCACCCTGTTGATTTAGGCGATTAGGCTAAGCTGAGGAACGATTGTACAGACCCTGTGAACTTGACTGAAGACAATCTCTGATTTTATAGCCTAGCTTGCCAAACCCAAAACACATATCACTGCCAGCTCTGCAGATACCTTTAGGGTTTCTGCTATATTTCTAGCACAGAGGATTTGTTAGAGCACTTCTGACACTACCCTGCAATTTAGAGCCTAGCACCCTATCTTTGTTACCATTTCTGAACTTAGGTACTAGAGAACTGGATTAGGAAAGAGTTGGAACTAAAGATTTTGGATGAAATTGGGAATGGTTACTGCCTTCTAACTTAGGCTGAGTAAAATTGAAGCTACCTTTTCTCTCTCTCTTTTTCCCTTCTCTCTCTCTTTATTCTTAGCCTCTTGTATCTACTGAGCATAGACCATTAGCCTAGATATGTCCATCTTCTTAATTAACATTGAAGTTCTATGCTCCTTAACCACACTCTCTAACACCCTAGACATGAACTTGCTCATCCTGGACCTATTTTTGAACTACATGGAGAGCATACCAAGATAACTGAGTAAACTTGAGGGAATACTCTTTCACACTCATGTTGCCTTACCTGATATTAATGAACTCTAACACCTTAGCTTCTGAAACGCCCCGAAATATCGGTCCCAGAGCGTCACACGATGCTTGAGGCTACGAGTAGCCCCAAGCTAACCCTTTAAGCCATTTTCATTCAGTTCAACACAAATCAATGGGGTTTCCATAAATAGCCCTCAAATATCAACAGAGTAATCATCATCTATGAATAAAAGAATTTCAGAAAGATAACAAAATACGATTTATTAGTCAACTCCCAACATCTATACAAGTCTGACAAGCCTCTAAGAAAATTAATAAAACTAGCGAGCCATTGAGACATGCCCCAACTGACTCATACTCAGTTATCAAATGTAAATAATTTCGTGAAACCAAAATTAGACATCACGTCCTTAAAACATGAGGACTCACCACAACAGAGGATGTAGAACAGCATGCCCAAAGAATCACTGTCGAACCTGGAACTGAGCACCTGAACCTATATTCCGAGAAAATATAGCCCACATTCGAAGATGTGGGTCAGTACCATGGAAAGAAATTAAGTATATGGGGGTGTATGCAGTTGTATAAACATCACCATCATAAATATTTATAAGAAATATGTAGGATGTATGAAAGACTCATATAGCCTGAAGAAAATCATTATAATCATGAGAGGATGAAATAAGTACAATAACACATGTGAGTCATCATATAATTTGTCAATCACTTTCAATTCATCAAGAATATCAATTCTCATAATGTAAATATCATTTAAATCTTTCGAAAGAATAACTTTCACAATTCCACTTTCAAATCACTTCACCATTCACCATAGACACAAGAAAACACACACACACTGGGAGATCCTATAACCGACATAAACCATGTGAGCTACATGGAGTCCAACGTACAACCCATGTTGGGGAGAGTCATCCTATTCTTGCCATCGGAGTAGGACTATCGATATCAAATCCACACAAACTAGTGATCACTATATAAATCAGCCTCAGGCTCACTCCTACGGGGGCACATAGTTCTAGGGAAGTAAGGTCATTTTATACCTCCTACTAGGTGCTAAAGATTTGTCCCAAACTTATCTCAGATCATTTCAAAGACAATCCACAGTAAAACAATTTTAGTAATATATAAATATACATCAGGAGCCATCATGTTTCCCATCTATCAAAATCAACCACGTTGTAGATTTCTTTCACACTCGAGTTCAAAATAACTCCATCAAGATCAAAAGGTTAAATCATTCAAAATATCTCAAATATTCAACATCAACGTGCTTATAACACACACTTTTAAAAAAAAAGACAATTTCCAATGGGGATTCACAACCCAAATATCAAAATCATGATAAATATCGTTCAAGATTCATGCGTTATATCACCACACATGTAAATTCATCTTTCAAAATCATAAACAACAATACTTCATAATAATCATCATAAGATATGGGTTCATTCTTCAAATTCATAAAAAATCAAATAAAATCATGCCTTTGTAAAGAAAATTATTTTTGGGCACAAGAATGAAAGAGAGTTCTTGTTGAAAAAACTCACATACCTTGAATGATGAACTGTAGATAGATACTCATTTTTGAGATGTTAATCGTGCCTTTGAATGATGGTTCTTAGAGTTCTTGAATAGGAACTTGGAATCTTGAATAAATTTGCAGAATTAATGGTGAACTTTGGAGGTTCTTAAAGTTGGATATAGGAGCTTAGGGTTTTCATTTTGAGGGAGTTTGATGAAATATAACATATAATGCTTCTAGTAGGATTTAATATAGGGTTTGAAAGGATTTTGGGTTAGGGGGAGTGACCAAAACGCCCCTAAAAATCAAATAATTCTCGAATCTGTCCTTTAGTGGACTGCTTTGATAGTCTGAAGTAGATCAACCATAACGTTTTACTCCGATATCTAAATTGGATGAAACCAATTTCATTAGAAAGAGTACTCTCATATATTTCCGTTGATATATAGTATCTCACTCAGATCATTGTGTATGAGGATTTATGATCGTTTGAAGTTGACCCAAAAATTCATTTTTGGTAGGCTGAAGTAGATCGATCATAACCTTTTGATCCGATAGACAAATTGGATGAAACCAATTTCATTGGAAAGAGGACTCGCAGAGATTTCCATTTATATATAGTAGATTACCCAGATCATTATGTACAAGGAGTTATGATCATTTAAAGTTAGAGTAAAAATATGTTAAGCCTAAGTACTTTTTTCTACATGTTTTACTGTTCACTACTATTCACAGTTCGATCGGAATGTTCATAACTCGTCGCTCGAGTGTTCGTTTTGGATGATCCACATATTGTTGGAAAGATTATTCAATACTCTACGCAATGTGGGTCATAATCTAAGACATTCAGCATGGAAAATTTATAATTCATTCTAGAAGATAGAACCCAACACGTTTACACAAAAAATTTCAACAAAAAATTTCCCGAGGTATTACAGCTTCCCTCAACTCTAAGAGAAAGAATCTATCTAGAAAAGCAGTAGAAAACTCTTCCCATTCTATGGGCTTTACATCTATTTCCTTGTCTAACTTCCACAGCTTAAACCACGTATGAGCTATCTCTTGTAGCTGATAGAGAGCTAACTTAGAACTCTCACTGGAAGCCACTCCTATAATATCTATCATATTTTGCAACTGATCAAGGAACTCCTGTGGATCCTCTTTAGACTTAGATCCTGAAAATAGGGGAGGATTCATTCGGGTGAAGTGCCAAATCCTGGCTGCAATAGTATTGGCCACTACGTTGTCCTAAATAGCAGCTGACCGTTCATTCTGAGCTAGAACAAAATGGGCTATAGTGGTGAACGAAACTCTGAATTCTGCATGAGAGACATGCTCGTCCAAGGGATCTGCCTGAATGGGCGGAGGTGCTCGTTGGTTTCTAGTTCTTCTTTCATTGGTCTTTTTGGGAGACAGTTCTGTAAATGGAAATAAGAAATAAATTAGACAACGATTTTAACTTGAGCTCATGCTCACTTGCACAACATGAATACTGAAAGAAGGAAAACTTTTCCTAAAATCCCCCATAGCCTCTTATCCATAAGTGTGGTGCGCTTCACACCCATGCACAGACTCTACTTGACATGGCTTTCAGATGCCCTAGGACTCTTTTGAACCTTAGTCTTAGATACTAAGTTTGTAATGACTGGGGTCTTCACCCCGAACGTCACACGGTGCTTATGACTCTAAAGGACCACAAGCTAAGCCATGACTGGTACCTACTGTGAGCACTGAATAAATAATACTAAAGTAATGTGGAAGTTAAGATAAAATACCTTAAGGTTCATAATCTAAACACTGATAAATATAGCAACTGATAATAACATCTATAAAATTGAACACTGTCTAAACTAGTCTAGTCTAAAACGTCTCTGACTGAATTGTCTGAATGTGGAGTTGATGGGACAAGCCCCCAACTAACTCTGACTAATAAAATACTGAATCTAGTATAATACTTAAATAAAAGAATATCCTCGATAGATGGGGACACAGTACTAAATCTACTACTGCTGACTGTATCTGGTTAAACGCGGTCAGGAACTTGAGCATTCGAACTTATGATCTAAGACATCATAGCACAAAAAAAGAGTATTCAATCAGTACGTGGAATGTACTAGTATGCTAGAGGAGGTAAGGCTAATGTGCGTGGGTTCATATGAATAAATAGTAACTAACTGAGACATATGAATATTACTGAATAAGAGTAAATGGATAATTAAAGCTATTTTAAACACTGATTATATAATACTATGCATATACATATATATACCGAGTCTGAGATTTATACAGAAACTGAGTTTTGATAACTGAGTAACTGATATCTATTATTGATAACACGGTGACTATTTTAGACAGTCCTGATTTTGTAGAACTGAAGTAAGTTCTATGCTGAGACTGAAACTGAAATTGTGGGAGGTAATTATCTAACTGACATGCCCCTCTCTAAATTGATTGGGTTCCAACCTGTAACCATAGTTATAAGGGTGTCAGTACTGTGCCATGGGTATAGACACTGGCTGTGTGGATCCACTAAAATGTCATCCTAAAGGACTAAGGGTAACCCTTTACTAAAAGGTTCCCTGATGAGAATGGTATTACCCTCAACTGGCGGTTAAATACCTTATCAACCCTCAACTAGAAGGTCAATATCTCAACCTACACTGGCTACATAGTTCTGGAACACAAGGACTGCTACTAAAGATCACACCCTCTATTGACAGGTGAGCCCCCATACTTGGATTCGCTTGGTGATGAATCCTACTCCTAACTGAATGACACTGATTATTAGACTGAACTGAACTGGACTGAGTTTTACTGACTTCTATAACTGACTGAGTACTACTGTTTGTGACATTGCTAAGACTATTATATAGCTACTGTAAATTTAGGTAACCAGCTAGATTTCATGTATTAAATACCCCCAGGACTCGATAGAATTGATAGTAAAGCATGGCATAATCTTAAAGCATAACAATAATTACTTGTTAACAATTCATCCATTTAGATATTTTGTCAAACACTTAAGAGGCATGAACTTGTACATGACTGGGAACCCATGATAACATGTCATGACTGTACAATTCAATTCACATAGGCATTCTAACAAATACTTGGGGAGCATGATTATTTCACATAATAATAAACATCTATATAAATATCATGGCTACAACATTCAACTTGTAATTTCAAGGATTTAACATGAGAATCATATAATTCATCACACATAATATCTTAATTTCATAAAACTTATAATTAATCATGAATTGAAGACCATATAACAATCCACACATGAACAGAATCCAACTCAAACATGTAATTCATGGAATCTCAATCTTGTATTTTGAAAAAGTATTCTTGGGCTTCATGGGTGGTAAGGACCCATAAATGAACACACCTAACATACCTGAGAAATTAATTCTTGAAGTTTCTTAATAGAGTTCTTGAGAATTGCTCTTGATTCTTGAAGACTAGGGTTTTCTATTTGAGAGAGAATATTCTTGATTTGGGAAAAATTTGAATAAACAATGACTAAATTAGCTTTTAGGGATTAATTAACGTGTTTTAGATTAATTAGGGCCACTAAAAGAGACCAAATTACCCCTAGAAAGAATTAAAATTCACGTCATTAGATTCTCAATTTTGTCCTTCACCAGGACGCGGTGGCATCGCGGTGAGCCATTGGATTTTTTTAGCTAGTTTAGTCCAAGGATGAGTGCAAAAATGCACTTTGGCGCAATGCAGAGGTATCACGGAGCCTCACTGGAAAGTGACAATTATGAAATAGAACTCTGGTGCAATGTGCTATTATCATGTTGACACACTAGAAAATGCCAACTAAGAACTGGGACTTCACCACGATGCATTGGAATTATGGTGTCTCACTGAAAACTGACGAATACCATTCTGACCTTCACTGTGATGCGGTACTTCTCAATTTGACATATTGTTTCTCTAAAAGTGCCATTACTTCTCACCCAGATATCAGATTTTGGTAAAATTTATATCGTTGGAAAGCTGACTAAATTTCCTACACAATGATGAGTCTTAATCTGGGAAAATTATGAGTATTTTTGAAAGTATATATAGGAATTCTCGTATACTAAGTGCTAAAATGAGCTAGAAAAATATAGGGTATTATAACTATCCCAATTATCCCGCCATGTATATGAGAACTTATCCAATCAGTATGATATAAATGGTGGGATAAATAATCCTGATGCTAACTAATTTCAGATATTTTAAAATTAATATTGATTTATTTTAATTAATAATGTGAACATCTAATAAAAGGCCATGTGAGAAAGTTATTTTTGAAAACCCACCCTTAAAATGTAATGGCATGAGTGAGCTGGTTTTGTAAAGATGATGGCATGATTGAGCCGAACTTTTAACTGATGTAATAAATGAGTCATTTCTAATAATTTAATGGCATATTTGAATCTTTTATCTTATTTTAATTAATGATGTGGACCTCTAATAAAAGGATACGTGGTAAAACTGTTTTTAAAAACCCTCTGTTAAAAAGTAATGGCATGGATGAGATGGTTTTTAATGGCGATGGCATGAATGAGCAAAACTTTGAACTGATGGCATAAATGAGTCATTTCTCAAAGTTCAATGGAATCTTTGAGCCCTTTCCCAAATTATTTGTTACATATATAGTTGATGTTGAACCCCATTTGGCTGGTTCATGTGCTTACTTTTTTCGATTTTAAACCCTTATAGTGAAAATTCTGACTCCGGCACTAATTTAAATCCTACTTCTACACCACCACCAACTTTCTCTTCTCAATCATATGTACAACTTAGAAAATATAATAGGACATCTAAGGTTCCTTATACTTCACAAACTGTACATCATTTGAGCTAATTAAAATAACCTACCACATCTTAGTGATCTCTTACCCAGCATACTTCATTTCAACAAGGGTCAAATCGAGGTACAACATATTGAAAACCTCTAAATAAAATTAAGAAATTCACCACCTAATTAATTTTAAGGTGAATTAGGACACCTATTATAATCTAAGTGATTAAAACAAATAAAAATTTCATTTTTCGTTCTATTTAACTAAGCGATTCTAGATAAGAGTACTAATTATCCTAAAAGGAAAGGGTTAAGAACCCTAAAGAATCCATTAAATATGGTTAACCAGTCAAACATAGATTGATAAAAGAAAATCAAAGATGTATATATATATATATATATGTGTGTGTGTGTATTAGTCAAAACAAAATGTTAATTATTTATAAGAAAAGATTAGAAAAACGTTAGAAGGACCTCATCATAAATCAAAGATTCACTCACTTTTGAAAAATTATCAAAGATAGCTCTTAATAATAATGCAACCTTATTGTTTTCAAAAGATTGAGTTATTTAAAATCTTTTATTTTAAAGGATATACAAAAAAATTAATTCATAATTAAAAAGGTTAGTTATGTTAAGAGCTTCATATTTTTCTTTATTCTAAAAATGACTCTTTTGCCTTTTTTAAATCAAATTTTATAAAAATAATTTAACTATCCTACGCCAATTGAATAGCTATAATAATATAATTATTTAAATCTACAATGACTTGAGAATTTATTTATTTATTTTAAAATAGACTCATGGTTTTTAAAAATATTTTTTTTCCATCATTTAAAATCTTAAGAAAAAACCTCATGGGATCTAATTGGCAAAATTACTATATTTTATTTGAGATTAATGAAAAAATTAATTGATTTACCATATCCAAAATAATTAAAATCTATTTTTGAGTCTAGCGATAATAAGCTCGTCTACCAAAAAATTTATATTTTTGGCTATCTCGACATTTGTAACTAATGAGAAACTAATTTTGATTCTAAAAATAAAGCCATTATTCTAGAAACTAATTTTGATTCTAAAAATAAGGCCATTATTCTATATAAGAGAATCATTAAGGACTCCCTAATAACTCAGACATTAAATTCTCATAGGCATGTTATCTACAAAATTTTAACCTTTTAATGATTTAAATTATATACCGGAGCCTAATGATTATGCTAAGTTTAAAATCTAATGGGCAAGAAGGGAAAAATTAAATTTTTCTATCAAATTTAAGAGTTCATGCTAATTCAAATAAGAACTTAGAAAACATAAATTTTAAATAATAATGTACAAATGTTAAAACAAAAATAATAATAATAGGTGTCTACAAATGAAAGATAAAGCTTGAAAAGGGGAAAAAAAGCACTAGACTGCTATGCGAAAATGTTTAATGCAATTATCATTCGCTTCTCTGATTTGGATAGAGATAAAGTGCAACCACGAGACTCCAGATACACTCGCGAGTTCACATGAGACAAAGAAAAAGACAAGGATTAGGAAAAAAGATCAATTGATTGGTTAGGGTAAATAAATTAAGATACACTAATGTAAAACCTCACACTTTCGAACTAGAAATTAAACTATTATTTCTAAGTGTGTAACCTCTAATAGAAATTATTCCCAAGTGAAAATAAATGTCATGATCCTTATCCTCGTGTTTGAAGTACTTTCAAGGTGAAAAATCTTCATAGGAATCACTTAGAGTGAAGTTGAGCTAAGAACCTTTGATTCGGCTAAATATTTATATTCTATTTTATAAGGGTCTAATTTGAATGTGTATAACTTTCGATACAAGTGAAATTTCGTAGCTCAAGACCCACCAAATTTTTGATAGTTAAGTCATCTTTCCACCAATACAAATTTTACTTTAATTTGATACCCAAGCAAAATTTTATAGCCATTTTTGTGAGAGAGACATTGAGGTCGCGCGATTATACCACGCCGTATGCTCCATCACCAACCCCTATTTTATAGTTGTTGGTTCCTTTTTAAGGGCTTTTTAGTCTTTTATTCTCTTATAACTCCCAGCCAACAACATATAACCCTCAAAGGGTGTTATTTTTCTCCTATTTCATTAATTAAACATCTCCAAATCCTCTCATACACTCTCACCAATAAGGTTAGGGTTTCCTCACAAGATCATCCCCCAAAGATCAAGAATTAAGCTCTTAAGTCAAGATTTCCAAGAAATAAATCAAGATTCGGGTTCTATCTTTCGAACTAAGTAAGCTAAGGTACGTGGAGCATTTCTAAACTACTTGGGCATAGTGAAATAATTTTAAGAATGTTTTGAATGTTGAGAAATCATATATTTACAAAGGGTTCTTGAATTTCATTAAAAAGCATACACTGTGAACTCTTTCAAAGATATAATGTTTTGGTCTTGAGGCCTTCCCCTATACATAATTTTTACTCATATATAAGTATGTATGCATTTTGAGTTTGAATGTTAAATTAAGAGCATGAACAATTATAATCCCTCTGTTATTATAAAGCCTCTTATTTTCATTGTTATGAACTATTCGACTGCATATTGAGAAGCATGATACAAATGTCTTTACTGTTGTTTAAGATTTGATTTTGGTTATGAAGTGAAGAGAGGGTGTTTTCTTGTTTATGAATGTTCAAAGAGAAGGTGTTTTCTTGTTTATGGATGTTCAATGTAACCATTGAAAGATTACATGGGTTCTATGTAAGAATCGGCCACCACATGGTAAACTATTGAAATGAGAGTGTGTGTCCACATATTTTTTTTTTTAAAAGAACTCTCTTACAATTTGATAAAATCTTTGGGTGGTCATATTCATAATTTTAAATGAGAAAGCAAAATTCGGTGTGGTATGATATGAATGAATTGCAAGTTTGGGTATGACAATACCAGAAGATGATATGCCCTTCACAGAATAAGTATGGAATGTTTTAAAAGCATAAAGCATGTTTTAAAGAATTAAAATGGGCTTAAAAAGAGTTAGATGGTTACCTAAAGAAAGTATGAGTTGAAAGACTCTATGCTAAAACTGTGATTTGCCGAATGGGATGATGGTACCATTCTTTGTGGTCTTGTGTACCTTTATTCATGTTGTCCCGATTTAGGACTATGGTTAGGATCCATGCTTTATGATCTTGTGCACTATCATGAAATGTTGATTTGATTAGAGATCATGGAACCATGTTGTGTGGTCTTGCGTGTCTTCTCTTATAGATACTTCAATCCTTGAGGTAAACTTGGATTAGGGGTTTAGCCTCCGAGTCAAGGGCGGATTCTATATAGGCCATGGAATTATAGATTTTAGGGTGTACCATTAGCTCAGAAGTAATAATAAAGGGTGGGTTATGATTTCAAGAAATGTTTCAAAATCTTTTAAGTATGCCCATGGATTTTCATATATTGTATGCAAAATGTTTGATAAATTTCTCTCACTTATGTTATTTAAAAGTATGTTATTTTGGATTGGTCTACGTACTAGTACATTTGTATTGACCCTTATATTTTAGGATCTGAGGCACATTCTTGGGGTCTCACTAAGTGGTAGATTGATTTGTCAGAAGTTTACAGTTGGTAATCCTCTCATATTTCAGAAGGCCTTGATTATGGAATATTGTTATTTAGCTTTAGTCATGGTTCGACTGGGATCTTGTCCCAATTTTCATGACAGATGTTGGTATTCATATTGTTAGAGATTTTATAGACTGGTGTTATATATTTTTGAATATTTATGAACTAAATTTTGTATTATTCTATTGAAGTAAGAAAATGACCATTTTTTCATTTTGTTTTCTTTTCTGTAATTCCTTATAAGTATATGAATGGTGCGTATGATTTTCAGTTAGATAAAGGCTCTCAATCCTTCATGGTTCAAGATGCCCATCGTAGCCTGGGCCTCAGTTTAGGTCGTGACAAACTTTGTATCAGAGCCAGGTTCATGGTCCAAGGGTGTTTGCGAAGTCATTTCAAATAGAGTCTCACTTATGGGTATGTTGTGCACCACACTTATAATCAGGAGGCTACTGGGCATTTAATAGTTATTTCTTATTCTTTCATATTCTAGTTCATGCTATAGCGTCGTCCATAAGAAAGTTATCCAAATTCCTTCCTTATTCAAATTCCATGTGCCATACATCATTATCGAGGCAATACAAGTCTAAAAGTCTAGACCCCCTGGGGTTCTCTCTAATTAAGTTATCCATAAAGTTATGAGATAGTACAAGGACTTGAGAGGAGTCCATTAGTGCTTCAAGGTGTATCGATTCAAGTGTATACCTTTACCCTGATGAAATCATGTTTTTCAGCCTGAGGTACAAAGTGTATTCAGTCTCTTTTAAAAATTCATGTTGCAGATGTCATGCATAAGGGTAATGATATGTAGAAAAATGTTGGAACTATATTTCCACTCAAGTAGTAGTATATGTTAAATTGTCATGACCCATTGGTATTGAGATGGTCCAGAAGTTGGGGACATAATGTCACAAGGTTAGTAGCCAGAGTGAGGTTGATTTTTGCATAAATAAATAGTTTTAGTTGTATAACTCTTTGATTGATGGGTGTTTTTTCCTTTTATGGTGGTTGGAAAATGTTCTAGAAAGATTTATAGATTTTATGGTAGTTTATGAAGGAAGTATTTGGCTATGATTATTATTGATACAAATTAGGAAAGGAGCCTAGAGTGGATAGTTATGGTGGTTATAGAAATCTATTATAGGTTGTGAATGGAAAGGGGTAGACTAGTGAACATGTTGTAGGTAAAGACTCATTAGTTTTTATGTAATTTGGTGATAGTGAGAATCTATGCATGGGTAAGTAGACCTAACTTGAGAAGGTATATAGTGTATTTTGAGGTATAGTAGTAATGTCTTAGAGAGGATGTGATTGTTGGTAGTACTTAACTGAAATTTCCCAACTTGATGGACCAGTATTGTATTTGGCATTCTTAATTGGTGGTACATGATTGATTGTCGACTATAGTCTTGAACTTATGATGTGGGTAGTGGTAAAAAGGATTGTCGCTTAAGATTAGTGATGTATGTTTTATGGGAATGAATTAGTAGGCTTGATATGAGGTGTGAAATAGCTTAGGTTGAAAACTTGTGGATAAAGGAATGGAAAATTATGATATTTATGTACATGAGGACTAGTGTTAAAATAATGAATTGTAGTTGTGTCATTAAGTATATAAGAGCGTGAGTATATAAGAATAGTTGAACTCGGAGGTAGCATATTGTTAGATTAAGTGTGGTGTGTACGAGTGTTACGTGTACCTAGATTACATTCTTTAATTTCATAGTATGGAAAAGACTAAGGAGTTGTTGTGTGATGTTCTTTAGAGCTGAATAGAGGAAATATAAGTAGGCAGTATGTGACTTTGGTATAGTCTAAAAAAATTTATTATGATGCAAGTTGTGTGATTAATGGTCTAATGTTACAATGTTTAAGTAGTAAAGGGTGGATTTTTATGTGATAAGGAGTGTGGATGTGTATGCTCATGAGACTGAGTTGTAGGTTCATTGCTATAGAGGATAGCAAAAATTAAGAGTAGCGTTCTTGGGAAGCAATGCCTTTAGAGTATAGTTAAAAAGGGGAAGTTTATCATTTATGTGTATGGTGATACCCCATTGTGTTGAGTGTTGTACTTGTAAGATTTAATGAGAAGATGTGGCTTTAAGTTTAGGATGGTGACTTTGATCTAAGGGGGAGATGATGAATTAAAGTAGTTCCCGAATTTTCTTGTGGTGTCAAGTTTCAAGTAAGAATCATTATAAAATCAATTCCTATGAAAGTAGGCTCCTCCTACTCCAATTTAAGAGGTCATTCTACCAAAGTCTTATGTATTCAAGTTTTGCCTATATCTAAGGTTTGAGATCTCTATGAACTAGAGCTTCACTTGTGCTCAAGTTCGATCAACAAGTGGCATGCCTTGTCATAGACAAGATGATATGGTGAGGCACCTGTAGGGATCTTAAAAGCTGTCAGGTAGGCCCACAAAATATCATCTAATTTCCTTGACCAATTTGTCCTGTTGGCATTCACTCTTCACCTTTATGGACTTAATCTCACGATTGAGGACCTCAACTTTCCCACTCATTTGTAGATGGTAAGGTGTCACCACCTTATGCTTCACACCAGATTTTTCGAGAAGGTCCCTAAAAAGACGATTGCAGATGTGAGATCCACCATCACAAATAATCGCATGTGGAGTGCCAAATCGAGAAAAAATATTCTTTTTCAAGAACATAATGACACTTCGACCCTCATTATTGGAAAGTGCAACCGTTTCCACCCACCTCGAAACATAGTTAACTGCCACTAGAATATACTTCATCCCATAGAAGCACACAAATGGATCCATGAGATTAACTCCCCACACATCAAACAACCCTAACTCAAAAATAGGTGTCATGGGGAGTTCATGTTTCCATGAAATATTACCTTGCCGCTAACATTGATCACAGGCTTGAGAAAAATCATGAGCATCCTTGTAGATAGTTGGCCAATAATACCCACACTACAGAATATTTTGGGTTGTGTGGGTATCAACATGATGACCCCCAACTGGTGATGAATGACAAGCCTCAAGAATGCTCATCATCTCTACCTCAGGAATACATCTCCAAATAACTACATCCACATAAATCCAAAAATGATAAGGTTCATGCCAGAAAAACTTCCTTGCCTCATGCATGAATCTCTTATGCTACTGGAAAGACAAATCTTCTGAAAGCAGCTCACTTGCCAAAAAGTTAGCAAAATCAACAAACCAGGGGATAAGTCTTTAGATGCTACCAAGATTCACTCATTTGAAAAAGTATCATCAATATCACGATCATTACCTAACTTTGGCATTGCCTCCTTCTCAAGGAAAGATAAGTGATCCGCAACTTGGTTTTCAGTGCCTTTTTGGTCTTTCACCTCAATGTCAAGTCCTTGCAACAAGAGAACCTAATGAATCAACCTTGATTTCACATCTTTCTTTTCCATTAGATACCTCAATGTTGTATGATCTATATAAACTATGACTTTAGTCACTATCAAATTGGAATAAAATTTCTCAAATTCAAAAAAGCACCATGAGTAAATCTGCTCAATGAATTTATAATTTTTCTACGTGCTGTTTTAATGCCTTGTTGGAATAATATATTGGGTGAAGGATTTTCTCACGTATTTAGACTAGGACATCTGCTAAGGCTACTCCGCTAGCTTCACACATTACTTCAAAGGGCGAGGACTAATCAGGGGACACAATAATGGTAGCCGAGATCAAACACTCTTTAGGGAACTCAAAGTCCTTGAGACATACATCATCGAACAGAAATTTAACCTCCTTCTCAAAATGCTTGCATAAAGGATTAGCAATTTTAGAGAAGTCCTTGATAAACCTCCTATAGAAACTAGCATGACCCAAGAAGATTCTGATACCCTTAACTGAGATCAGAGGTGATAATTTTTCAATCACCTCTATCTTTTCCCTATCCACCTTAATACCCTTTTTGAGATTTTGTGATCCAGAACAATCTTCCTTCACCATAAAATGACCCTTCACCCAATTCAACACCAGGTTAAACTCCTCACATCTCTAGATTTTATTGGAAAAATAGACCAGGAAATCATTAAATGAGTCCCCAACTACCAAAAATTCATCCATGAATACCTCTATTGTGTCCTCCACTGTATCTAAAATTATCGACGGCATACATCATTGAAATGTGGAAGGAGCATTGCATAGTCCAAGCGACATCCTCTTGAATGCAAAATTTCCATATGGGCAAGTAAAAGTAGTCTTTTCTTGGTCTTTAGGGGTAATGGAAATTTGATTGTACCCCAAATACCCGTAAAGAAAATAGCACCAACCCTGCCTACAAGTTTTCTAGAATTCAATCCATAAATTACATAGGAAGATGGTCCTTTTGAGTTAAAGTAATCAAGTTTATCTAATACATACATACTCCTCATCCAGTAACTAGTCTCATGGGTACCAATTCATTTTTCTCATTTGGGACCACAATGATCCCACACTTATTAGGTACACATTGAATCGGGTTAACCCCTCTTACTGTTCACAATGAGCTAAACCACTGCATTATCTAACCACTTTATGATATCTTTCTTCACTACCTCCTGCATAAGAGTATCTAACCAATACTGATGCTCGAAGCTGGGTACAAAATCTAGTTCAAGCTAAATTTTATGAGTACAAATCTCGGGTGGAATCCCCATAATATCTATAATTGTCCATCCGATGGCACTTTTACATTTCTACAATACTAAAATCAATACCTCAAATCGTGAATCCAATAAATCAGCAATAATAATAACCAAAAAGGTATTGTTAGCCCCTAAAAATTCATATCGTAAATGATATGGAAGGTCCTTTAATTCCAAGATCGGTGGATCCTCAATAGATGGTCAAGCTGACAGAGTTGTTCTATTCTTCAAGTCAAGATCAAGTTTTTTCAAGGCATTAACATACAATCCTCTACCATACAGTGCGCTCACCATCTCATCATATTTTGTTATACCATCACTATTAAATTTTATATAACTGTCGCTAGTGCCTTAACCCCAAGTCGCTCCTCAATAGGTACAGTTAATGCATTGTCAACAATAGTGTCTATCATAGACACCACCTTCATATCCTTACACTACCACATCAACCGACACACATTAAAATTCACCTATTCATCATTGAGTTTTAACTTTATTTGCCCTATGTCCATATCAATAATGTCCCACCTATAGCTATAAAGGTCATTTCTAAGATAATAAGGACTTCAAAGTCTACCTCAAAATCAAGGATCACAAAATCAGTTGGAAAACTGAAGAACGCTACTTTCACCAACACATTACATAATATACCAATCAATTTTTTCATAGTACAGTAGGCCATTAATAACCTCATAGATGTCGGTTTAGGTGTCCCCTACCCTAACTGCTTGTATACCACAAATGGCATGAGATTGATAATAGCTCCCAGATCACATAAAGCTCAAGAGAAGTTGAAGGACCTAATAGTACATAGAATAGTAAAGGCTCTGGGTCCTCTTTTTTCTCTACCAAGGATTAAGAAACAATAGCACTATAATGGTGCATATTATCAGCGGACTCAAATGTCACTGCCTGCTTCTTAGAAAAAATCTTTCATGAACTTTTCATAGCCTGCCATATGTTCTAATGCTTCCACAAGAGCAATATTAATAGATGGTTCCTTGAACATCGTCATGAACTTCTAATACTTTTCTTCCGTTGCTTCTTCTTTAATCTCTGAGGAAAAGGAGGGGAAGGTCGTGGAATGTCCTTTAAAACAAGATTAATTTCATTCCCCTTACCTTTATCCTTCTCAACACCTGTTGATTTTTGTAATGACTCACCACTAGTCACCAACTTTTTTGATTCTGCTTTGGTTGAATTATCAATATTAACAATATCATCCTCAACCTTATCTACTATAGGCATTGGGGGATGATTATTAGCCTTACCACTCCTAGTGGTGATGGCTAGACAGTGATTGTCGTTCTTTGGATTTTCCACAATGTTGCTTAGAAGAGTGACAGGTTGAGACTAATTTAGTGTGGCCGACATTTGACCGAATTGCTGCACAAGTTGCTTGATTGTAGTAGCATACGATTCTACCTTTTGGCTGAGTCCCTAAATATTTGTTGTAATCTCCTTAACGCAACTTTCTTGACTTTTCTTACCCTTTACTAGCTTTGACAACATAGACTCCATTCTAGAATCAGCATTTCTATTCCTAGAGGAATGTAAGCACCACTCCTCTCTTTGTAGTCATCCTTTCATCTCCAATCACCATCTCTCTATTGTGAACCCTATATCAGTCCTATAGTAGTTCCAACCTTTGTTCTCTTGTCTCGAGTTCCAAGAATCTTGATTGGACCTTTGACCCTTGGCGTAAAAACCTATCATCTCTCTATCTAGATACTTTTCCTCTTCATCAATGATAGAATCATATAACCTAGGAGCTTTAACTTATTATCCAACAACATTCACTTTTTCAATATTCATCGTGGAAAATTTCTTCATCAATATCCCAATCTCTATCCTCAGCTGTGCAACTTCTTGATCTTATGTATCATCTATGATTCCTTGCTCTTTGGAAGCACCAATAGCATAAGTAACAATATCTCTATCTGCCTCCTGAGTATGCCACCCTTAGTTGGTAAGACAGACCCGATCTTAGATTTTTTATGCTACCTCTCAATCCAACCTCATGAATGCTCCACGAGTAATAGTGTCTGCAATAACATTCACATTAACATCCAGAGCTCGATAGAATATATTAAACAAATTTCTCCATGAAATCCTGTGATTAGGAAATCATTAAATTTTTCTTGAACCTTAACCATGCCTTATATATTCGTTCAGACTGTAGTTGCCTGAAATTATATATCTCATCCTTTAATTTCACTATCCTCAAAGGTGGAATCAATCCAAGAACTCTTTTCACAACTCATTTAAAGTAGTGATGGACCCACTAGGTAATTTCCCTAGCCATAATATGTCTTCACCAGACAGAGAATGGGAACAGCCTTAGTTTTAGCTCTTCCTGACTCACCCCAGGCAAATTATATGAAGTGCAGATCCCTACAAAACTCATGATGTTTATTTTGGCCTCATCGATCGACAGGCCAGAAACCACACCTTTTAGATTCAACAACTAGATAATAGCACTAGTAATATCAAACTTTATCCCCAGCGACAACTTAGGAGGAATGATGGCTCATATCTCGATAGGCTCAACATACCCCAAGTCATCCTCCAAATCATCATAACCTTACAAATATTGATTAGCTAGGAACACTAGAGCTCTATCTTTCCTACCTCTGTTGAGTTCTACTTGACTCAATACTTTTTGTCTCTATATCTCCTCTAGAGATGCACGATGGGCAACCTTATTATCCCTCCTCTATTTTTCTTCTACTAGTAACCATGCAGTGGTTTGAATAGCTATCTCCTGAACACCAAGTAGAGGTAGGGGAGAAAAGTTATGTTGATCATCTCAATGCCCCCCATGATAAGCTTCATAACCATCTTTTGACATCCTATGATTCTTTTGTAGGGTTCTTTCAAGCTTTTAATCAAATGGGATCATGAAATTGCCTTGACTCCTAATATTGAGCACACATTGGCGTACACCCCAACAAAAATAAAAAAATTAAAACGCAAATTCCTCAATCAACTAACTTAACTCAATCTAAAACCTTATTCCCCAACAACAACACCAAAATTTGATGTCGACCAACCTATACCCTCCAAGAAGATACAATGTGGTTATTATCAAGTTATTATATACCAATAAAGGTTGGGGTCGATCCCACAAGGAATAGTTCAAATGTCTCTCACAAATCTATTGATGTAGCCAAAAACTATAGGACAATTCAATGGAGGATTTTTGTTCTAAAAATAGAAAAGTACAAAGAAGTCTTGATTTTTTTAGTTGAAATCAGCCTGAGATGAATACTAGGACTGTGTTCCCCCTGGATTCCTAAATCCATAGATTTGTCGTGCTTCATCGAACTTTCATAATACCTTACATGCAAAATTTGATAAGTCATGTATCACTAACCGTCCTGTGAACACCTTTAGTCAATTTTACTCTGTACCTTTTGAGTCTTAGTATGTCGCCTTACTAACCCTTGTCCTAGATCCAAGATTAACTATTACCTTTTGAGTGTCAAGCTAATTAGAAGAAAATAAATTAACTTTAAATTACTATCGCGATCTTTTTTCCTAATCACTTCCCCTCTTGTGACGTAAGTAGTGAATATAGGCAGGTTCTCAACATTGACCATTGCTAAGAAAACTATGAAGTCAAAGACGATCACAATATATGTAAGAATATTAATCAAGAATGACTTAGCACTTCCTCCACTTCGTTATTTTTTCAGGGTTTTCATAATACTAGTTTGGTGGTTTAGCCGCTCATATTTATGAGAGTATCCATTGAAATCAATAAGGAAAGCATAAGATGTATCTCACAAGAATTGAAGAAAAAAAATCAAATTCTCAAATTAATACTCAACCAAATAACCAAAAAAAAAAGGATTCCAAGATCAAAAATCAAATCTTTAAATTAACAGATGTTTGTAAATGTATAAAGTTCGTAAACTAATACAAAAATATCGAAAGGGTATTTGTACAGTACATAGAAACCCTAAAAATCCTGACCAAATTAAACAGGGAAAACTGAGCTAGTGGTCACTTACGGACCTAGTTGCAGGTTGTAAGTGATACTTACGCCCTGTAGACGGGTGTCTTAAGTGACCCAAAATCTTCAAACTTCCAAATATTGCAAGGTCTCCAACTACGAAGGCACTTATGGGGCTTAGGTAATATTTATGACCCATAGGTAGCCACATCATAACTATCAGATAAAATCTTCAAACTTCAGAGTCTTTAATTTTCAACCTTAGACAGCCACAATGTTACTTACAGCAGCATAATTAGTAATAATGCCCCATAAGTAGTCCTCCATCACAATCAGACAAAAACATCAACTTTCAAGGTCTCAAAACTTAACATCTCTGAGACCCACGAGGCCATAGGTAGTACCCACACCTCATAGGTAGGCTCATAGGTGGGGTTTCCTATACAACTTCAATTCTTTTTCTCCGTTTAAGATCCAAAACCTAGTTTCCTGCAATATAGACATAAAATATATCATATCTAATAAAACAGACCTAATTTCTTATTTTAAGCATCGAAGTATCATGAAACCACGGAAAATCAATTGACAAAGAGTCTGGAGATATACATTGTGAAGGTCAAAAGAAGTATAAGATTATGAAAATTGGTGAGTTTAATGGCATTGTGGTTGATGCACAAAAGCTGAGTTGTTTATGTTTTACAGATTTCCTGATGATTTAAGGTCCTACTCTTGCTTCTAAAAATTTTCCTTCTTAAATGCCACTTTCCATCTCTTTGAAAATACGAATCAAATCAAAAAAGTTGCGTGCACAAGTTACAAACAACTTATTTGTAACGCCCTGAAATCGGGTCCCGAGACGTCACACGGTGCTTAGGATCACAAGTGACCCCAAGCTAACCCTTCTACTGGCATAACTCATAAGCAACTGAACAAAAAGTATAAATCTATACAAATCTGTGGAAAATAACCTTTTTTCTGAATATGATAGATACAAAACTAAATTTATAAGATTACAACTCTTCTTTTACAACCAAAATTAAAACAGAATACATCAACTTGTATTGACTATCTATGAAGCCTCTACTAGGACTGACTGTAGGTAGCTGGGTCATGACTCTCGACTAACCCAACTCAATATGACTGAATAAAGAAAATACAACACTTCTCAAACTGTATAACTAACTCAAGCCCTTAAATCAAAAGGACTCATCACCTGGTGACTGGATACTGCAAACTGACTAGATCTGAAAATGTACACTATACCATGTACCTACATTCCGAGAAAATATAGCCCACATATGAATATATGGGTCAGTACCATGTAAACGTACCGAGCTTATGGGGGTGCAATGCAAATATAAAATAATATCTTAATATCATCACAGTTTATAAAATTATTCATGCTGATATAAATGAATCACTTAGCTAGAATTAAAATCATCAATCAGAAGAGAGTAAAATATATCAGGTGAAACATGTGAGTCATCATAATAAATCTTAATTCACTTCCATATCGATTCCAAATGATCAAAGCAATCAAATCTCATAACAATTCTCTTTAGAATATATGTTCATTAAATCTTTCAAAAATAATGACTTTCTCAAACTCTGTTTTTCAAACAAACATATTTTCATCTCAGATAGAAGAATAAGACTTTTCATATTAGATAGGAGAATACACACACAGACATTGGGAATCTCTTACAATCAATATAAACCATGTGAGCTACATGGAGTCCAACGTCTAACCCACATTGGGGAGAGTTGTCCTATCCTTGCCATCAGAGTAGGACCTTAAATCATCAATCCAAACACTAGTGATCACTATATAAATTAGCCTCAGGCTCACTACCTATGAGGGCACGTAGTTCTAGGGAAGTATCAATCCTGCTATACCTCCCGCTCGGTGCTAAAGACTACTCCCAGACTTAGCTCAGATCTTTTCAAAAGAAAATCCACAAATAAACAATTCAACAATTCACAATGGGAGCCATCATGCTACCCTTTTTATAATAATCAATAAAAGTGGATTTCTTTTCTCATCTCGAGTTCAAATCAACCCCTTTTTACGGTCAAAAGGTCAAATCTTCATTATCATCTCAATTTATTCAAACACAAAGTTTTTATAACACATGATTTCTAAAAAAAAATAACAATCTCAATTAGAGTTCAAAACTCAAGTCTCAACATCATATGAAAATTTATCAAGGTTCAAGCTTTACATCATAAACATATATAAATTCCTTCAAAATCTAGAAATTTAGCCATAAGGCACAAAATATCATCATTCTCATATAATTTCACTTCTAAAATATCAAAAACATCATAATTTAATGATAATCAATATAAGATATAAATTCATGCTTCAAAATCATAGTAAAACATATAAAATCGATAAATTCATAAAAGAAAGTATTTTTGGGCACAAGAGTAAAAGGGTGTTCTTGTTGAAAAACCCCACATACCTTAAACTTGAAGCTTTGATTAAATTCTTGACCTTGGGACTCTATTCATGAAAATAATGAGTGTTTTTTGTAGCCCTCGAAATGGGGATTCTAAATCTCAAAGAATTATTGAAAACTCATGGTTGAATCTTGAGATCTTTGAATTTTTAGGTTGAAACCCTAATGAATGTTCTGGGTGATTTTGAGAGAAAGTAAACTTGTTTTGGTGTTATGGGAGTTTAATCCCGTGTTATAGACATATATAGGGGTGTTTTTGGCACTTGAAAGTGAGGTATGCAGCGCATAACCCATGGCAGACCTTAAGGTGTGCGTCACACACCATATGGAAGATATTTAAGTGTGCCTTGCACTTCCAATCGCACACATTTGTTTGGGCGGCGCATTCCCATCGCACACCCTTATTGCCTCTCACAAAAATAGGCGTAACTCTTCGCTCGGGTATCGGATTTTTGTAAAATTAGTATTGTTGGAAAGATAATTCAATTATCTACAATTTTATAGACTTGGGATGAAAAAGTACATGTATATTAAGAGATATATACATTTGAAGTTGACCCTTGTAGAATCGAATGTCAAACTTTGGATGAATCAATTGGTCTTAGCTCAACTTTGTTCTAGGTCATTGCTATGAACATTTTTCACCTCTAAACTACTCCATAGACTAGGATAATGATCATGCAACTTGTATTCATGTGATAATCACTTAGATTAGATCTTAGATGCACAGGAACGACTTTTAGAATTCTAGCATGAAAATACGGGGTATTACATTATCTCCCCCTTGGGAACATTCGTCCTCGAATGTGTATAATTAACCTGAAACACAGAGGAATATTAGTCTTCAAGCTATCATGTGTAACAGATATAACTGAATCACTACATCTCAAGAATAATGAGCTACTGAACTAGTCTGCAAGTGCATGAATCCTCAAGAAAAATAACTATATGACTAAGATAAAAATGAGAGTATCAAATTATGAGTAACCATTACTTTGCATTGGATCTAATCTCATAAGAAAGGATGAGAGGTTTATGACATGAAAACTTGGGGTATTACAACATCCCCCTCTTGGGATCGTTTGTCCTCGAATGATAATAATTTGATGAAAATACTAGGAAGAGACTGTGATAATACACAGGATACTTACGAACTAAATCATGACTTAATATCTGAAACTGAAACGGATGCATGAACTGAGCTGAATTCATAATTTAATTGGACACAAACACATTGCCTCTTGGAATGTACATACGTATAGGACTGTGGATAGTAAAACTAGTTGGAAAATTAAGAATCTATAGGAGCTTATCTCCTTGCTTGCTAAACTAGATTACAGTCTATATGGACTGGATCATACTGACTACCCATACTCAAATGGAGTATTTCTTTAGCACTTTTCTACGAAATTCTATTGACATTAGGGAGCAAAGAATTTTGGGCATGCTCTGAACAAGACATTTGACTAAGGAATTACAACATTGATATAACTCTATAGCATGGAATATAATTATATAACTTATAAACTAGGATGGGATCTCTAGGCCGTAGGCAACACAACTTCTTACTTTCAAGCTTAGCATCACTTCTCAAATGCTCTCTCAACTATACTATTCCCCTTAAATACCATACTCATTTGATTCAACTTATAATTATCATATTGGCACTGCGATATCTTTCTACTAAGGTCTAAACTAAACTAAGTTCTCTCACCATGATCGAGACTAACACTAAATCATAAGATACAACATGCCAAACCACAATACTAGTCTAAACCACAAGGTTCAATATTCTATATCTTCTTAGAGCTCACACCCTAAGCATAACATACCTTACCACTTCAATAACTAATTTAAAACTCTTGATATGGATTCACTAGTGCATGTTGCATTCATCATCTTACACCCAACATGACATTCAAGCCTATCATTAAAAATCACATACAAATTTAAGGCAAATACCCCTAAAGGCATACTTCGCATATTCTCTAAACCTTTATCAACAACAATTTTCTTGCACTATTCTTAAAAACATACATATAATTTCTAACTAACCATGATATGTATCAAAGACTTGGCCTCAATGTTACTTCACGCTTTAGCCTTAGATAGAAAAGCATAAATAATCTTTCTTAATGAGGGTCATCAACTCTCTCACATCTAAACCATTACTTATCCACTATCATCACCACTATCTTAACATATGAAGAGGTCACCGAAGGGCTAACACATATTAACCAGAAGCACGAAAACTATAATACATAACATTAACACTTATCTTTGTCCTAAGGAATAAAATATCAAAGGTATGGATTTATTAAAGAAATCTAAGCTGAGGACATGCATGATATAATGCGAACCTCACTAGTATCATGAGTTTAAAAACTAGTCATACTCTGAAACATGAGTTCATACTTATCATGAGCTATTCAACATAAGACTGGAGTTTATAGATTCATGAGAGATAACTCGAATCACAGAGTGAAGCTGTTACATACTTGCTAGAAGCTGAGAATGGGCTTGAGCATACATGATGGGTGTAAGAATAGGCATGTGGCATAGATTTATCACGCAAGTGATGGATTTGGTATTGTAATGAATGAAATTCAAGGACTACTATATAGTAAGAAGGGATCACTATCTCATCATAACTTATTATTGACATGTACTACAATCTAATTCTCAAAACTTGGTTTGGTTCTTCACTAACCATCTCCCCCTTAGGTCAAAGTTAGTATTCTAAGCATGATGGTCTACTCCATATCCTCGGTATTAAGCCATAATTTCATTATTCTAATATCTACACATAAATGGTAAACTCACAAGAATAAACTAATTTCAAACTTACCGACTTCATTCTTGAGCAACCCATCCATATGCCATCCTTAACTTTCTAGCTTTAATTATCATCATCAAAGACTTACACTCTCATTTGCAACCATACCTACGTCTCTAATAAAATAAGCATAGCCTACCAAGATCACACTTCTATACTTATATTTTCCCCAAATCATGAGAGTAAAATCATACTTAAAAGGCTTAACATCTTCAATCATAACTCCTTAACCTAGCTATCAAGAACATCATAAATTATCTAACTAGCCTTTATCCACCTAGCAACTCAACGTTACTACTAATCACACAATATGCAATAATCTTCGAAAAATAATGCAGCCTCATAGCACCTTGGGCACACCTCTACACCATACTTAATTATGAACACATGATCTTACACTCTTACATACACTGTTCAAGCCTACTAGATCACCTCCATATAACTAGCATCAACAACCGAACCATCAACTATTCAAACTTAATGTCTAGAGCTAAATATGATTTACAACCCAATCTCACACATAATTCTCCCTTTAAAACTAGAGAACACAACATTAAGAAAGACTAGTACACAATGACAATCGATCATAATCATATGATCTATCTTATTCATAATTTGTTAACACATTCTCCTTCTTCACATCATTACTATTTACCCATCTTCACGTCTAAATTACTTTCATAGCTCTATAAATTTCAACTAAACTTCTTCTTGCAATCTCAGGAAAGCCTAAATTAACAATACTCAACCACTAAGTACTTCCATTAAAACCTATACTTTCCTAGCACAACAAACACCATCAATAACTCTTTTCATACTTCAAGCAAACAACAATCCACCTTAACTAATAATCTCCTTCTCTAACTTCACTAAACTAACAAACAAGGGTATATCACTTTATTACTAATTCAATCATAAGCAAAAATTCAGCCATACATATTCAATAAATCGCCCTTACTACCTTTCTTATCACTACACTTCTAAACCAAAACTTCCAACCAACACAAGAACAACAAGATAAACAATAAGTTGCTAGTGAATCTAAATAGGCCTCACACGGCTTCACTAGACTTTGGTTTTGTGTTTTGACTAAGAAAATTATATGAATAACAAAGCAACTATGCTAGTGAATCAAAATAGGCCTCACACGGCTTAGTAATTTCTTGATAAAATTCTCAAAAATCCAAATATTTTAGGGCTTTATTTTAAACCCCAACTTCACTCTGTTGAACTTGAATAATATTTAATCCTGTAATTACTAATTTTTCATCAATTTAACCTTCAAAACAATCCTGATTCTTGATTTTAACTCGAATTTCAAAGATTTTACTTGGTAAAGCTCAAAATTTTTTTTAAAAATTTGAACGTTATTTTTGACTCATTTTAACTTGTGTTTTTAGATGTAGGTTCCTAAAAATATAGGTAGCATGTTTTTGAATTGAAGTTTTGATTTTACTCTTCTTTTTTGAAAACTCATTTCAGGAGTCCATTTTAATCTTGAACCAAAAGTAGTCAATATGGGTGTTGCTAGTTTTGTTTTGATGCATAGATTTCGTATTTGATGTTATTAGTGGAGTTCAAGATTATTCGTGAAAAGTAAGGTCGTGGGTTCGAAGTGTGCAGACCAGTTTCAACTTTTGAAGTAGGTTATAGCTTAACTCTTTCAGACTAGGCTGGGTAGTAAATGATGATACAAAATGCAAGTTAAGGGTGGAAACTAATCATGAAAAATAGCTATATATGTGTTTTTTCCTTTTGAGGGCATATATGTGATGTAATCATGGAAATTGAGATATTATATGATGTGTGACCGTGTGGGGTCCTATGTGATTTTGATAGCGTTGAATGCATGTGAATAATTGTATTGTTTTGTGAAAAATCTTAATGTGGTACCATTGGTGTATTATAACTATATTCATACTTTACTGGCATATGAGACATGTGAAAATTCACAGATAAACAAAAATAATGAGTGGATATTGGCTCATATTGTGGTAAAAATGTATCATTGTGGTTGGTTATGGATATATATCATGTGGTTGGTTATGAAAATACTCATTGTGATTTGTTGTGAACATTACATCCTCATATCATACTCATTCATGAAACATTGGTGCCACCGTGACAACACTTGAGTAACATTGGCAATACCTTTTAAAAACCCTTCCCGGAGGATGTTCCGGGGAGAAGATATTGTAACATCTTATAAAACCATTTCTAAGGGATGGTTCAAAAAGGATATATGAGATAAGTGAATTGTATATAGATTGATGAACCCCCTATGGGTCCTGTGTCAGGAAGCTTTAGCTCATTAGGTATATACAACGATTGTGCAAAGATCTTGAAGGTTATGTGACGACCTCGTGCCTTATCATCATTATCCTCATCATCGTAATAATCATCATTATATACATTGCACTTACTTTATTGTGCTTATATTGTGTTATATTGCCATATTGACTTGCTATTCGTGTAATTGTCTTATCTTCTTTTAATTGTAATTGATGATCATGTATATTAATGTTCCCACTTGTTCTACTTATATGATACAATGTATACTTGTATTTTATCTTGGTGTAATGTTACTATATATATGATATATTAAACTATTAGTGCAAGCGGTGTGGCTACCATTGTAGGATATTTTGTGATTGCAGGTGACGTGCCCTTAGTGTATATTTTGTATTCTTTATTTACTAATTTTATTGGTAGGCCTATGATACCTACTGAGTATAAGTGGATCGTACTCTCGCCTAGTGCAGCCTTTCGGTGCAGGCCCTAGCACGAGTGCACCTCAACTTGTTTAACTTAGGTAATTGTTAGAGCTTCTAAGGTAGTGGTTGGAGATTTACACGTCTGGTGTTCACCTCTATATTTCTATAATAGTTATGTCTTTATTCGTATCTAGAGATAGATATTATTTCCTTATGGTTATCTTTCTGATGTATTTGACTTCTGAATTGTATTAGTAGTTCTTACATTATTGACACATGGTTTTGGGCATGATTGGTATTTTGGATATATTCTTTCTGCATTGTTATGATTACTTATATGGTTCAGCTTTGTTCTAAAATCCTTAACTTAGGATATTTCTATCTTTTTCTTGTTTTATCAGTTTGGTTGATAGGCTTACTTATCAAGGTATGCTGCGATAAGTTCCATCATGACTCTCATTTTTGGGTCATGAAAAATTGGTATCAGAGCAGCTAGGTTTCATTGGTCTCAATGGTGTAAGAACGAGATGTCTAATAGAGTCTCGTGGATCAGTACATAGACATTCATATCTATCTTTGAGAGTCTATAGGACATCTTTAGGAAATATCCCTCATTTTATTTTTTATCATGTAAAGTCCTTTCATACCTTGTATTCTAAGTTGTTTTTCATTCTTTTTGCACGGATGGTGTGGCTTATACTACTATCAGTTGAGAGTTGTTACAAGATATTAGTGGAGATTATTTTTCGGTTGTAGGCTTGTTGATGCTCCTAAGTTGTCATGGGATCAGTTTGTTGATGCCTTTATGGAGAGATTTGCACCTTATAGTTTGAGGGATCAGATGTGAGACGAGTTTGATCATTTGGCGTCGGGCTCTATAATAGTTGTTGAGTATGAGACACACTTCCATGCCCTGTTCAGATATTCTTATGATAGCATTTCCACTAAGTCTATGAAGATTTAAAAGTTTATGAAGGGTTTGGATGTTTCTCTTTAGTTAGCTACATCTCAGCTGGTTGTGTTTGGGGTTTTTTTTTCTAGAGTATAGTGGATCATGCTAAGATGATAGAAGGTATTTTTAGTGCATCTTAGGAAGGCGCCAGGAAGGCATGATATTTTGGTGAGATTAGGAGTTATACCTCTCGAGGCATAGATTTTAGAGGTTCTCATGGATACCATGATAGGCTAGTGGCGGCTTTACAGAGTTCTGGTGATGGATCTTTTACTTTAGTAATTTAGGGTAGCTGTTCGGGACTAGTTGTACCTTCTCTTATTGAGGCTGGTCATAAAGGTTGGTATATGTGCGATAAGATTGGCCATATGTCCAGGGATTATCCCCGTTAAGTGATTTAGGATACTTTTATTTTAGTTGTGAGAGGTTAGGATTCTACCAAAGGTGCGAGAGGTAAACATCATAGAGTCTGTGGTGGTGGTTATGGTCAGTATTATAATATACTAGCCAAATATGAGGTAGATTCTTCACATGCTGTGATCTCAAGTATTATCCCTATTTGTTTTAGATTTGCATTTGTGTTATTTGATCCTGAATTGAATTTTTCCTATGTGTCTGTATATTTTTCTTTAGGTTTTGATTTTGTTAGTGGGCCTTTTTCCATGCCTATTCATGTATCTACCCTATTAGGTGATTTAATCAGGTGTACTAATCTTGTGTTGTGACTTTTGCTCGGCATGAGACTTTGGTAGACTTACTTGTTTTAGATATGGTCGATTTTAATGTTATATTGGGTATGAACTGGTTGGCTCCTTATCATGTTGTTTTTGATTATTTTGCTAAGATTATAACTTTAGCTTTTCCGGGTGTGTCAAGGACAGCTTGGAAAGGTATACTTTATTTAGGTACTAAAATGATTATATCTTATGTTCAGGCTCATAAATTCGTTAAGAGAGGATGCTTATCTTACTTGGTTCATATTTGTAACACTAGTGTTTTTTCACCTTCTTCCTTGGATTCTGTCTATGTGGTCTATGATTTTATGGATGTAGTCCCTACGGACTTACCTGGTATGCCTCTGGATCAAGATATTGATTTTTCTATTGATATTAAGCTGGGCACCAAGCCCATTTATATTTTCCCTTATGGGATAGCCCCAATAGAGTTGAAGGAACTGAAGGATAAGTTGTAGGAATTGTTGGATAAAGGATTTATCTGACCTAGTATTTCATCTTGGGGTGTACCTATCTTGTTTGTGAAGAAAAATAATGAGTCTATGTGGATGTGTATTGACCATCGATAGTTGAATAAGGTGATGATTAAGAATAAGTATCTTTTTCATCACATTGATGACTTGTTTGATCAGATTTAGGGTGTTGTGGTGTTTTCAATGATTGATTTGAGGTTCGATCATCACCAATTGAGGATTAGAGCTTTGGATATTCCAAAGAGAGCTTTTTGGACTTGATATGGTATTATGAGTTCTTGATAATGTCTTTTGGGTTGACTAATTCCCCTACCTCATTTAAGGAATTGATGAACCGTATATTTCGACTGTATCTTGACTTTTTTGTTATTATATTTATTGATGATATCTTGATTTATTCCAAGATTTAGCTTGAGCATGAAGAGCATTTATTGATTGTGCTTCAAATATTGAGGGGTGAGAAGTTGTATGGAAAGTTCTCTAAGTGCTAGTTTTTGTTGGAGTCTATTTCTTTCTTTGGTCATGTGGTGACTAAGGAAGGTATTATAGTTAATCCATACAAGATTGTCGTGGTTTGTTATTGGGCTAGGCCTATTTCACCCTTTGGAGTTTTGTTAGCTTAGCAGGCAATTATTGGTATTTTGGTAAGGGTTTTTCATCTATTGCCACTCCGTTAACAAAGTTTACCCAGAAGAAGATTTCTTTTCAGTGGTCTGATGCTTGTAAAGCGAGCTTTTAAAAGCTCAAGGATTTGTTGACATTAGCTTATATCTTGACTTTGCCTAAGGAGGGCGTGGGTTTTACCATATTTTTTGATGCTTTAGGTGTTGGGTTAGGTGTTATATTGATGCAGGAGAGAAAGGCGATTGCTTATGTATCTCCTCAGTTAAAGCATCATGAAAGTAATTATCCTACCCATGATTTAGAGTTGTGCACAACCGCATTTTCCTTAAAGTTGTGGAGGCACTACTTGTATGGATTCCGTTGTGAGATCTTCTTAGATCATCGCAGTCTTTAGTACTTCTTCACCCAATGAGATCTTAATATGAGGCTGCGCCTTTGGCTTGAGTTGCTTAAGGATTATGACTTGACTATTCTCTACCATCTGGGTAAGGCTAATATGGTTGTAGATGCCTTGAGTCGAAAGTCGACTAGCATGGTTATCTTGGTGCATCTTTTGACCCAAGAGAGAAATTTAGCCTTAGACTTTCAGTCTTTAGCTAACCAAATAGTTAGGCTTGATATTTTGACACCTGAGCATGTTTTCGCATTTGTGGAGGCTAGATCTTCTTTGATGGGGTAGATTTAAGCTCATCAGTTTTATAATGTTGGGTTAAGATTAATTTGAGATAAGGTGTTAAGTGAGGAGGATAAGAAAGCCTCACTTGATTTAGATGGAGTTTTAAGGATTAGGGGCTGAGTTTGTGTACCAAGAGTGGGTGATTAGATCAGGTCAATCTTGGAGGAGGCCTATTGTTCTAGATATTCTATCCATCCAAGTGTAACTAAGATGTGTCTTGATTTGAGGCAACATTATTGGTGGGGTGGTATAAGGAAAGATATGGTGGATTTTGTAGCTCGTTGCCTATATTGTCTGTAAGTGAAGGCCAAACATATGAGGTCCTTTGGGTTGCTTCAGAGGTTACCCATTCCCAAGTGGAAGAGGGAACGAATCACCGTGGAATTTGTAACTGGTTTGCCTCGTACAACTCATAGTTCTGACAGTGTTTGGGTCATTGTGGATTGAATGACCAAGTTAGCTCATTTTACTCAGGTTCGGGTCTCGTTCAGTGCTAAAATGGTGGTTCGTATTTGTATTCATGAGATTATCATCGTCATGGTGTGTTGGTGTCCATTATTTCAGATCGAGGTTTTATGTTCACATCTTACTTTTGGAATACTTTTCAAGATGAGTTGGGTACTCATGTTGATCTTAGCACAACATTTCACCCCCAGACTGATAGCCAGTTAGAGTGGACTATCCAGGTTTTGAAGGATATGCTCCGCGCATGCATGATGGATTTCGGTGGCCAGTGGGAGCAACATTTGGCTTTAGCAGAATTTGCATATAATAATATTTGGATCCAGTCTCCATTTTGGCTAGGGATGTTACTCAGAATTTAGCAACATTTCAGGAGCCAGTCTCCATTTTGGCTAGGGATGTTAGGCAGTTGCATTCTAGAGTTATCCTTGTGGTTAAGGTTCAGTGGAGACATTAACTTATACACGGGGCTACTTAGGAGGTCAAGTCAGATATGCATAGTTCTTATCTTCAGCTCTTCATTGATTTAGGTATTTTTTGTCTTAGTTTGAGGACGAACTAGATTTTTAGTGGTGAATGATGTAACGACCTAAAAATTTGAAAAAATATGTGAAATTTGTGATTTTGTGTGATTTGACTGTTTTAACCCTTCCTGTAGTTGCATTATGGTATTTTTGGGGTGTGGGATGTGGGTGGGGTGGGGTGATTGGTATGGTTTTCGATGCACTTTGGTACCATTTATGCGATATTGTGGTTTTTGATGGCTTTGAGAGCCTTATTTTGGAATTATGGAGATATCTTTTAATCTATTAGACAGATGGCTGAACGGACTACTCCGGCAGCTATGGAATATCAATTTTAAGCTAGGTAGACCTTTTGTTCGAGTCCCGGTGCACCCGAGCATATTTTGACTTATTGATCAAAAAGTTGAAAAATTAGAAATATGAGTGCGGGACCCACTTTTTTTAAACGACCTCAAATTTTACGTTGATTTTAGCATGGTAACATATTTGGTATGATTTTACGGCTTTTAAATCTCATTTCGACCGTTAGTTTGAAAAATTGTGATTTTATGCTTTGGGGGTCAACTTTATGAAAATAATATTTTTTTCAAAAATTTGGCTTTACCAACGCATCCAGAACGTCGAATTTAGTGTGGTTGCATAATTTTTTTGTGTATATCGAACTTCGAACGAATCTCGGACACCCCATTAAAATCCAGGGTGAACTTGAGGGCAAAAATCTGGTGCAAAATAAACAAAAATCTGCAATATAAAACTTTTTTTGGGCATATTTTACTTATTTTTTAACTTTGTCTCTTAAGAGTTAAACTCTAAAATAGTGTGGGAGCTTAAAAGTGAACCTTGTGGGATCTTGGGAAACTAAATTAACACATATTTCTTGATTTTATTACGGATTTAAGGTAAATATTCACCATTTTCTAAGTAATTTCTTGATAAATTTTTCAAAACCCCAAAAATCTTAGGGCTTTATTTTAAACCCTAATTTCACTCCTTTTCACTTGAGTAATGCTTTTATGTTATAATTACTAGTTTTTCATCGATTTAACCTTCAAAATAACTCCGATTCTTGATTTTAACCCGAATTCCAAAGATTTTATCTGATAAAGCTCAAAAATAATTTTTCTTCTATTTGAACCTCATTTTTTTACTCAATTTAACTTGGATTTTCAGATGTAGGTTTCTAAAAATATGGGAAACATGTTTTTGAAGTAAAGTTCTGATTTTGCCTTTCTTTTATGAAAACTCATTCTGGGGTCCGTTTAAAACCCGAACCAAAAATAGTCAATATGGGTGTCGTTTATTTTTTTTGATGCATAGATTTCATATTTGATGATTTTAGTGGAGTTTGAGATTGTTCGTGAAAATTAAGGTCGTGGGTTCGAAGTGTAGCTGATCAGTTTTGGTTTTTGAGGTAAGTTATGGCTTAACTCTTTCAGACTGAGTTGGGTAGTAAATTATGGTACAAAATGCATGTTAAGGGTGGGAACTAATCATGAAAAATGTCTATATATGTATTGTGGCCGTGTGGGGGCCTATATATGATGTAATCATGGAAATTGAGATATTATGTTATATGTGTAACTGTGTGAGTCCTATGTGATATTCATAGCCTTGAATACATGTGAATAATTGTATTGTGTTGTTAAAATGCTTAATGTGGTACCATTGGTGTATTGTAATTATATTCATACTTTATTGGCATATGAGACATGTGAAAATTCATGGATAAACGAAAATAATGAGTGGATATTGGCTCACCTGGTTATGAAAATGCATTATTATGGTTGGTTGGGGATATATATCATGTGGTTGGTTGTGGAAATACTCATTATGATTGGTTGTAAGCATTATTATAATGGCCTGAGAGCACACCCTAGGCGTCACATGGTGCTTACCATCCTGAGGGACCACAAGCTAACCCATGAGCTGGTACCTGCTGTGAGCACTGGATAACATGATCATAAATGCAAAAGAATACTGACATGCCATAAAGTTTTAATAACTGAATTCAAAACTGAAATATGAGTCTATAGGAATAATTGACTGATTCTGATAAAATACTAATAAACTGGATAACCAACTGAAAATGTCTGAATATTGAATAATTGACTCTAATGTCTGATAAGCCTCTAAAACTGAATGATTATGAGTTGATAGGATAGGCCCCATCTAACTCCAACTAACTTCTAAACTCAGACATGAAATAAGGTAAGCCTGTCCTTGAAGTATGAGGACTCACCACTGCTACTGCTGAGGATCTGCTAAGTCTAATCGCGAGCCAAGAACTAAGCGTCAGAACCTATGATATAATACATCATAGCACAAAAGAAAAGGTATGTGGTTAGCACTTTGAATGTACTGGTATGCTAAATGAGGTAGGCTGATATGCATGGTTTCATGAATAGAACTAATAATTAACTGAATATGCATGTAAAGCATGGAGTACTGAATAGAGAGCATGAAATTTATAGGTACTCGGAATATGTGGAAATCTGTAAATACTGAGTATGAATCAAAATCCATAAATACTGAAGATACGTGAAAATCTGTAGATACTGAGGATGCATGACTAAGCATATAACATAAACTGAGTACAATCTGTAAACTAAAATACTGAATAACTAAAATCTGTATTCTTTGGTCAAACAATACTAAGACTGAATAACTGAACTGGGACTGTAACTAAGACTGTATCTGAGACTATAGGAGGTATCATCCAATCGACATTCCCCAATTTAAGATAATCGGGGTCCAACCTATAACCCTAGTTGGAAGGGCGTTAATACCGTGCCACGGGTACCAACACTAGCTGTGTGGATCCACTAAACTGATATAATGTCCAAAGGACAAAGGGTGTCAAGCCTGAATGACGGGTGACCCCTGCGAGATAGTCAAGCCTAATTTGATGGGTGACTTCTCATATTCTATGCTGGCTACGTAGTTCTAGAGTATAGGGACTGCTACTGACAACTCTTCCTAGCTGACGAGAAAGTTGCCATCCCTACACTCGTTTGGTGCTAAATCCTACTCCCAACTGAAAGACACTGAAATTCTAGATTGTTCTGAGTTTAACTAACTGATACTTGACTATTCTGAAAATGCTCATAGAATGTTCTGAAGACTATTCTGTAATGTACTGAGACTAGACTACATAAATAACTATGGTTTTTAGGTATTCAATACCCCCAGGACTCAAAACATCAATAGTAAAACAGCACTGAAGCTTAAGGAACATAGCATGAAGGCTTTCATAAAACATTTACTCTTGTAGGCATTTTATCAAACACTTGTAGTTCGTAGCTTAGACAGATCATGGGAATTCTATGGAACTTGTATAAATAACATGAATTTAACATGTGAAGCACTAAGTCATGGTTTAATTCAATAAATAATAACATTAATACATGGAGAATCAAATAACAACAATAATTTCATTGAAACATAGTATAAAATCATAGTTCATGGAGATTCATGGGTGAAATCACAATTTAAAATATAATAACTTGGAAATATTATATCTTGGTAATTAAAATGGGATACTTGGACTCCATGGGTGGAAGGTACCCATGGATGAACATTTAACATACCTTAACTGATGAATTTCTTAAAGTTCTTGGTAAATTCGTGAGGGTTGTCCTAGAATTTGAGAGCTAGGGTTTGTATTTTAGAGAGAAATCTCTTGAATATTTGGAGAAAATTGTGTGAATAATGAAATTAAAATGTTTTTAGGGCTTAAATATCATACCTGGGCATATTAAAATAATGGGAAAGGACTGTTTTAACCCTGGGTGACACTTTTAATTTTCGTCAATTTTTTCTGAAAAACACCACTGGCGCAATGCGGTGCTATCGCGTTGTGTCACTGGAATTGGACAACTAAAAAATGCACAATGGCGCGACGTGGTGCAATCGCATTGCCTCCTTGTTTGTGACCTGGAATCTCACTGCGCCGCGGTGGTATCGCGTGGGATCATTGGAAATTGATAATTCTAAACTGAGCCTATGGCGCAATGCACTAACATCATAGAGGCCCACTGGAATTTGCCGAATGGGAAATTGGTCTGCTCCGCGATGCGCTAAGGGTTGAAAATGATGGGGTTTAATGACTGAAACTTAAAATCACCATAAATTCTTAGCCAGTTATCGAATTTGGGTGAATTTTATATCATTGGAAAGATAATTGAATTTTCTACACAATGGAAGGCTCTAAATTGGAAAATAATGAATGTTTCAAAAATTTTATATACGAATACTCATGTATTAGGACTTAAATTACTCTAAGGAAATGGGTATTATAATTATATCATAATATCATACTCACTCATGAAACATTGGTACCACCGTGGCAAAACCTAAGTAAAATTACAACACTTTCTTAAAAATCTTCTGTGAATGATGTGTCGGGGAGGAGATATTGTAACACCTTATAAAACCCTTTTCGAAGAATGTTCCGAAAAAGAGATATGAGATATGTGTATTGTTTATGGATTAACAAACCCTCCATTAGTCCTACGTCGAGAAGCTTTAGCTTCATAGGTGCATACGAGGATTGTGCGACGATCCTGGAGGTTGTGCGACGACCTCATGCGTGCTCATCATCATCATTATCATTATCATTACTATTATCATAATCATAATCATATACATTGTACTTACTTTATTGTGTTTATATTGTATTGTATTGTTATATTGACTTGCCATCTATGTAATTGTCTTATTTTTTTTTAATTATAATTGATAATCTTGTATATGCATGTTCCCACTTGTTACTTATATGATACAATGTATACTTGTGTTCTATCTTGGTGTGATGTTTCAATAAATGTGATATACTAGAATGATTAGTGCAAGCGGTGTGGGCTACCATTATAGGACATTTTCTGATTGCAGGTGGCGTGCCCTTAGTGTAATTTTGTGTGCTTTATCTACTACTTTGATTGGTCGTCCTATGATACCTACTGAGTACAAGTGGACCGTACGCATGTCTACTGTGCTCTTTTGGTACAGTTCCTAGAACGAGTATGCCTCAACTTGCTTGACTTGAGTTGGAGCTTCTAAGGTAGCAGTTGAACTTTAATGCGCCCGGAGTTCACCTCAATTATTTTATAATAGTTATGTCTATATTAGTATTTGGAGACATATATTATTCCCTAGTGGTTATTTTTCTGATGTATTTGACTCCTGAATTGTATTAGTAGTTCTTACACTATTGACACCTGGTTTTGGGCATATATTGTATTTTGGATATGTTCTTTCTGCATTGTTATGATTATTTATATGGTTCAACTTTGTTCTAGAAGCCTTACCTTGGGATATTTTTATCTTTTCCTCTATTTATAAGTGCCATCATGACCCTTATTTTTTAGTCATGACAGATAAAGAGTTTAATCCTGAAGTTTGGAGTTTGTATTCAAGAGTTTTCTTGGATATAGTGGAGCTTTGAAATCCTAGAGATAGTTGGGGTTTTTCTCCCTTGAGCAAGGAGTTTCCACATAAAAATCCTTGTGTCTGCTATTAACTTTATTCCTATACTTCATTAACAATATTTCTCCTAGTTCTTGTTGTGTGAGTTCATCTAGGAACAGATTCTAAAGTTGAGGAGCTATCCACTGCAACTCTTCATGGAGGGATTAAATTTCCTAAATTGGTGGTCATTTGTGTAATATGTATAGATCCACTTAGTCTATAAATTGTCATCTTTGTGAGCTAAGTCATTATATAATCTTATTACAACTGATTGATTCTTCTTTTGAAGATGTATTAAATTAATCCTTCCAGCAGAGATAGGGCAAAGTAACAACAACTTTTTTACTGATAACATCTTCCCAAACCATATGTAGCTTTTGCAATATCCATCAATCAACTTCAGTACTCTAGTAGGGAGGAGGAAAAGTTGATCCTAATAGGCTTGTCCACCAAAAAAAACTGATTGCACTAACTATTAGCCCATCTGGTATATATCAATATATGTTTTTATATGCATTCCAATCTTATCTACTCTTTCAGCAAATGACAACTTTTTGCTATCCATATTGAGATCTCGATAATGATCTTCTAAATTAGGGGATAACCAGTCTCGTATAAACAACCTCCTGGTAGACACTCTTACTTTCACATTTCACAGATTGTATGTAGATTATTTTAGGATCATATGTTTTAAATACATACTAAACACATAATATAGCAAGAAATATTTTCCTGAAAATATTTTATTTTATGAAACATATTTTCCTTTATATTGAACACGCCTTAAGTAGGGATGAATATGAAAGAAAGAAATTAATACCATTTTACTATGTAAACACCACTTGTTTTAAATCAAAATAAAATGAAATATAATTTAATATAGACAAGAGGGAGTACTCCCTCCGTCTCAAGCTACTTATCTTTTTATTTTTTTATCAACACAACATTTAATAAATATTAATTAAGAGGGTTGCTTAGCTATTTTACCCTTATAGATGTGTTAAGATTGGGAGAAAATTGTTTACACCCACTAACCTGGGGCTTTGAGCTAAAAGTGACAAAAGAGTTTGAAAATGAGGTATGGGTGACTCAAGTCTTAATAATTGAGTATAGGTGACAATTATTGTAATATGGATTAAGAAAGTTGGATAAGTTTGAGAATAGACACAAGTTTTTAAATTTGCACTTTGATCCAAATGTTTACCTAATATAACAGGAAATGAAGGGGAAAAAGTGTGCTTCTCTCTCTTCTCATCCATTGTTGTCTTCTCTCTCTAGTTATTTTTGTTGTTCATTGTTGCTGCTGCTTTATTCATCATCTTCTTCTTCATTATCATTATCTTCTACTTCATTATTATCCTCATGTTCTTCTTGATAACCATTGTTGTTGTTGTTGTTACTGCTACTGTTGCTATTTGACCAATTTATAAGGTGAAATTTTGTTTCGTACATCATTTTCCACTTTGACATTACTTCATAGGAGACTTTGGTAAGTCAAATTATGATTTTTCATTGAATTTATCATCTGGGTAAATGCTATTGTGTTGTTTTTTCAACAATAGATAGCACGTGAACAAGAATGCAACATAAGAGCTATTTATTTAAATAAATCAATCATCTGTTGTGACACACACATAAACCATCTTTTGAAGTGGAAAACTTATATGTTGGATTTATGTTTATGGTTCTATAGTACTGGAACATGAATCGAACAGATGGGTCATCTATTATAACATATGACCCATCTGTTCTAACAAATTAGTTATCTGTTGCAACATGATAAATATCTATTGCAATAGATTAGTATCCTATTGCAACAGAACCTAAACTCGATTCCAATAGATGTGTTGTCTGTTACAATAGGGTAAATATCTATTGCAATAAATTAGTAACCTGTTGCAATAGAACCTGAACTCGATTCCAATAGATGCGTCATTTGTTGCAATAGGTAAGTTATCTGTTGCAACATGTCACTCATTTATTAGAATCAACTTTTAAGTTTTCTTAGTACTATTACATCTATCCCAAAAAGTGCTTCATCGGTTGCACCAGATATATAGTTTATTACAACATATGATTCACCTGTTAATATAGATGACTTGTCTGTTAAAATCAGCTTCAGGAGCGTAACATGAATCTTAATAGGTAAGTAATCTGTTACGACTAATCACTTACCTGTTGTAACAAATTACACATCTGTTGGGATTCATGTACGGTACTATGAAATCACTATTAAATTTTTTTAATAGATAACTTTATTTAGGTACCACAAATGGAGGTATCTATAACAATAGGGGTGGATTGTCATGGTTAATGGATTGAGAAAAGCAATCGATATGTTTGTTACTGGACTGGGGGTAAAATGCTAGAGACAATAGCTATGACAGTCCAAAGTGATATTTCATATAATGATTTTTTGAACTTAATCATCAGCTATTATGGAATGAGTTGTTAACCTGAATAACTCGTTATTAGCTACATGCACAGCTCCTTTGAAAATCAGAGGGTACTACCTTTCAAGATAACTGATCAGGTTTGGTTATGTGCTTATCTTAGTGATTCATCCAGGCCGGTGCTAAGGGTGTATGTAGTTAAAAAGATGAGAGAGAATGAAAACCAAAATGTAAAAAAAGAACAACAATAAGACATCTTTGATGATAAGTTAGATGATCTAGACATGAATATTCCAAATGATGATTATACACATACAACCGTTAATGCGACTAATAAGGTGGGCAATTCTTCTCGATTGACATAGTCTGGCAATCTTCAAAATGAAAAGATCAACTTTTTCAATAGAATGCCATTAAAGGACAAGAAAGAACTATCTACTGCTTTGTTTATTTCTTGCTTGAAAAAAGATTTCAGAATAAAGAAGGTGATTAATTCGAGCAAAGTCTTTTACTACAAATATGTTAATCTGAACTGCAAGTGGTGGTTGGGAGTGATGAAGTACTTAAGTTTTGATAGATTCGTCAGTCATAAATATGAAAATTATCACACATATGGTTTGGAGCATATCTCGGGCCAAAATCCTCACGCCACGTCAAAGGTCCTTGGTGAATATTTCAAGAATAGTTTCCCCGATAGTAAAGGCCCTTTTACAAGGGTTATGGCCAATTAAATCCTTATGGAATTGGGTGTCTTGGTCAGTTATTGAAGATATATATGGCCATGAGGATTTCCAAGGACTTGGTTAGAGGGACACATGAGCATGGGTATGTAGTCGTAGATGCCTACCATTACATGCTTGAGTCCAAAAATCCCAAAAGTAAGACGGCATTGAGATGAAAATAGAAGGTTCAAGTACTTTTTTGTATCCTATAGTTCTAGGATTCAAGGTTTTCGATATTTGAGAAAAGGCTTAGCCATTGACGGTACCTTTTTGAGGAAAAGGTATAATGGAGTTCTGCTAGCTACGGTGGCGCAGAATGTGCAGAATCACATCTTTTCTATTGTATTTTATGTTGCGGACAAGGAATTTGATACCTCTTATGGATTTTTTTTGAACAACTACGAAGTTGTGTCGAAGATACTGAAGAGTTTTGTTTTGTTTAGGATAGGCATCCAAGTATTCCAAAGATGATTTCAATTTTCTTAAACTTTAGCTTACTTTGGTTGTTGCATCAGTAATCTTGGACAGAATATTTGGATCAACTTTCACAACAAAAGGGTCATGACCCTTTTTTATAGAGAAGCTAAAGCATATAGTAGAAAGGAGTTCTAAGACCATTTCAATCAAATAGCGGATATGCATCCCTAGGAGCCAGAACATCTCGTATGTTCCATCTTTGAGAGATAGAGATGGGCATTCTGTTCAGCAGATAGGTACATTCTTATGAATTTAATGTCTTGTTTGAGTTACAAGTTTGTTATGATGTCATACTAAGTGATTCTCTTGTATAGGTACAATATTACAGCATCAAACATAGCTGAATCGGTGAATTCATTGTTTGGTGATGAAAGAAAATTTCCCATCAAGGCTCTATTTGAAATAATAAACAAGAATATGGCCAATTTTTTAATAAAAGGCGTGTGCAGTTCAAGGACGAAGGAACCCCATTTGTTCTAAAAATGGAAAAAATAATATCAATGAACATTAGTCTAGGTAATAGGTTATTATCTCATCAAATAGTAGATTACAAATTCAGTATCCCCGGTCATGGTGATGTTGCCACGGTCTGTAATACCCCATATTTTTATCTAACTTCGATTCATCCCTAGAACATCAAAAATCTTGATTTATAAATGAATACCTTTTATTCCCTATGGTATTTTTCATATTTTGACTTTTTATCATGTGGGAAATTGAATAAGCTTTCCATCGATTCCAAATTCGCTCAAATTCGACACTCGGGCGAAGAGTTAGACCCATTTTAGTAAGACAATGTATCACCTAGTACTTTAGCGCATCGCGGAGACAGCAAAAATGGCAATCGTCAAAATTCATTGAGCCTCTATGATTCCACCGCATCACGGTGCCATTACAGTTCGCCACCAAGGTGGCAACACAATTTTCACCGCGTCGCACTGCCAACCAGTTTTCCAGTCGTCCACTTTCCAGTGAGCTGGCGTAATTTCACCGCGTCGCGCCAGCATGAAAAATTAGGATTTTGTTTAAGTTCCATTATTTAAATTTCAGGGACCATTTAGTAATTTTCCTAAAGCCCCAATCAGTCTATACACGGGATTTAAACCCTTAATAGACAAAATTGCTCATTTATTTTCACTATTCCTCAAGAACAAAAACATTCTCTTTTAAAGATAGAAAACCCTAGCCTCTAAGTTTCAAAAGCAATCTCAAGAATCCCTCCAAGAGTCTTCAAGAACTTTAAAAATCTAGATTTCTAAGTATGTTAGATGTTGATTCTTGGGTTCCTTCCACCCAAGAAGTTCAAGAATCCTTTCCAAAAATTATAAAGCTTATGTATTTATGAGATTTCATGATTTATGTGTATTGAGGTTCATGATTATGTGTTGTTGAGTTTTAATTTATGATTTAGACTACAAGTTTTAAGAATTGGACCTAGTATGAGGTGAATTTCATGATATTCATAATAAACCTTACAAGATGCTTGTTGATTGATGTAATCATGTTAATTAGGGGTATCGAATATTGTATGACCAAAGCATGCTCCCCATATATTTGATAAAATGCTTGTGTGAAGGAAATAGGGTCATTATAGCATGTTGACAAGAAACCCCAATTATGTATGAGTTCATGCATGCCAAGTGTTTGTTGAAAAGTCTTAGTGAATGAATTGTGACATGTTAGCATGAAATCCCCAATTATGTACACTTTAATGTATGTTAAGTGTTTGATGCAAGACATTGTTGGATGAGTTATGAGATATAAGTATGCATTCCTTATATATCTACATGTTTATGATCTTCAAGTGATTGACGAGATGTCGCATTGATTGTGTCGAGGATGATATTTTATTATCATGTTATGTATAATTTGTCCTGTCTTACATTAATTATGTTATTGAGTCCTGGGGGTATTTATACTCGAAAATGTTGATGCTTTTCCAGAGCCAGTGTCAGTCTCAAGATACTCTCAATCAAGCCACGACCAGTAGAACTCAGACAGTTATAGAACTTAGGAAATCTCAGTAATCTCAGTATCAGTAGCATTCCAGCTTCAGTTTAGTAATCATTTTAGAACTCAATAGTATTTCGTCAGTCAAAGAAACTCGGTGAACTCAACTTAGCTCAATTAATCAGTATGATCAGTAACAGATTCAGCTTAATCTAGTACAGTCTAAGAATCAGTTCAGAGTCTTTCAGTTGGGAGTAGGATTCAGCACCGAGCGATCCTAGGGATGGGGGCTCACTCGTTAGATAGGACTGACATTCTTAAAAGCAATCCCTAAGTTCCAGAACTATATAGATAGCGTAGGTATGAGATTCCACCTACTAGATAGGACTGGCATACTCAGGGGTCACCCGTTAGTATAGGACTGATCCCAGAGGTCACCCGTTAGATAGGACTGACTCCACAGCAGAAGTTTTCTTTACCCATGGCACGGTACTGACACCCATTCCAACTGGGGCTATAGGTTGGACCCCACTAGTTCAGATTTGGGGCATGTCGGTTAGATGACTACCTCCTATAGTCTTAGTTTCAAAATCCATCTCAGTAAAAGGACTCAGCTCAATAGTACAGATTCAGGACTGTTAGAAACAGTCAATCACTAGCATCATCGATGGATTTAGAGATCACCCGCTAGATTGGACTTATCTCAAAATTAACCAAGAAATATAGTATTAAGAGATTCAAAGATCACCCATTAGATAGGACTCAAATAAGGTAAATCAGTATCAGTACCATTAGATTCAGAGATCACCCACTAAATAGAACTGATCTGAGATTCAGTTAATCATCTTCATTATCAGTATATTCAGAGATCACCCACTAGATAGGACTGATCTCAACCTCAGTCAATCAGATATCAGTATCAGTAGACTCAGTAATCAGAAATCTAGTTATTCAAATTTAGTATTCAGTATTTAGTGTTACTACAATTTCCGTCATAGTTTATGCACTCATGCATGTATCCTCATTCGTTAGTATCATGATATTTAGTTAGTATTGTTCATGCATGTAAACCCTTGTATTTAGCCTTACCTCATCTAGCATACCAGTACATTCAAAGTACTGATGCATACTTTTCTCTTGTGCTATGGTGTATTATACCGTAGGTTCAAAAGCACAATCTCTAGAGCATCCGTAGTAGTTTAGACTCATCCAGTAGCAGTAGACTTAGCAGTGAGTCCTCATTATTCGAGAATGTTCCTTATTTTAGTAATGCATTAGATTCAGTATTTCAGTGGATGAAGCTAGTTGGGGGTTTGTCCCATCAACTCCAAGTTCAGATAGTTTAGAGGCTTCCAAACTAGAAGTTCAGATTGTTGTTTTAGTTTTGGTATTGATATATTTTATACAGTTGTAATTTAGTTTGAACCTTATGGTAAGTTTTCTACCATTTTTCCACATTTTTATAGTATATTATTTAGTGCTCAGTCACAGATATCAGTCATGGGTTATCTTGTGGTCCTTCGACATTATAAGCACAGTGTAGCGTCCGGGGTTCAGAATTCGGGGCAATACACGATCGATCTTCAAACAAGATCTTGTACGTGTAGAATTTTTGACTTAGACAAAATACCTTTTCCACATGCTATGGTAGCGGTTTGAGCTTAAAATGGTGCAAAATATGGACTTAAAATTTATGAGCACTCCTCTTCATATTATTTAGTGGAAACATATACAGTGGCATATAGTGGGCCTATTACTCCGGTTCTTTCCAAAGAATCTTAGGTTGTTCCTGTAGAGCTTTTGGGGAGATTAATACCTCTTCCATATATTGACCCAAGCACTATCAAACCGATAAGAAAAACATATAACATGAGGCGTGGAGTTGGAGAATAATTTCCATCAAGAAGAAACAAGTACTCCGTATGTAAGCGCGTTAGCCATAAAAGAACTACATGCCCGGATCGTAATCCACCATGATCGTTATAATTGCAAAAACTTGTGTTGTTGTTTGTTATGGACTTTTATATATTTTAAATCATTGTTGTGACAGTAATGTTATCATTTATTATAGATAAAATATCTTTTTTAATAACTTATGCATCGATAAAAAGAGGCAAAACATGAACTAAATACAATAAACCATAATTATTTTCAACATACTAGCTATCTATTGCAACAAATGGAAATTAGCTGGGAGAATAAAATACAGTTCATCAAACAAGAATGTTTTCTTCCAACAGATGATAAATCTGTTGCAACAGATGGATAATCTATTGACAAAAACCCAACCGATGACCAATGTGTTCCAACACATGGTCCATCTGTTGAAAGAACTCAAAAGCCAAAATTGCTATTACTATTGGATTCAAAATAGCTCCTTACCTCTAATCGTCGATATGTTAACATGTATGTTTAAAAGAAGAAACAGATAGAATGAAAATTTAAAAAAAATTAAAAAACTAAAGTTGACTAAAAATAATATTTTCACTAAATGAAAAATAAAATACATTAGGTATAGATCCGATATAGAAAAATGAAAATATATACGCTAAAAGAAAAAATACATTCTAATTATTATTATTATCATCAGCATCATTATTATTGCTAGCCGACTAATCTTTAATCGGCAGCAGCAGGGCCATCTTCTGCCTACAAATCTCTTGAAGCATCCTTGCTCTCACGGCGCCCAACTCCCACTGCAGGTCATTAACTTCCCTGTGAAGTTCTCGTACTATGTTGTGATGAATAGCAATGTCCCAAATAGGATCATCCATATCTAGAACACGTATGAATTGACAAAAATGTAAACATAAAAGTAAAGAAAAGATTCCAAATGCAATACAACGTATACTACTAACTAGTAGATTTACACAGGAAAAAAACTTACCTCAATGTGAAAGGACTATGCTCTTTCAAGAGAAGTGGTTAAAGATGTCATATAAAAATAAAAAAATGCAAGAAATAAATAAAGTGGAGTAGAATAGAGATTAAGAAGGGAACTATTTATAGAGGATTGAATCTGAATGTGTTAGGCCTAAAGGCACAACTATTTAGCTCCATTATATTAATTATATTCAAACTGCTGGCTTTTTGTTTTCTGTGAAAAGTCATAACTTTTTCTTTTACATTCAAACTTCTCACCTTATTAAAATGGTTTAAGACTTAATAACAACTGTTATTATTGAGCTATTCCAACAAATCATCCATCTGTCATAACAGATAATGCACTATCGCAACAGATTTACTATCTGTTGCAATAGATGGTCTGTATGTGTAACAAACTAGACATCTGTTGCAACACATAGATTATCTGTTGCGACAGATAGACTATCTATAGGAGGAGATGTTTTGATTTCTTCTACAAAATAATTCAACAGTTGCAACAGATGGAGAATTTGATTCATCATCTGTTTTGAATATGTTAGATAAAAAGTCATGACTATTCACCTCTTTTTTAATAGTCATCACATCTGTGCTGATGAATAAACACTATCTGATATTCATGGGGTAGGAATAATAAGGTGCATATAGATGAATGGATTCACTTTCATGTGTGGGGGTTATGTATTATTGATCAGGTTATCGTGACAGACTCACATAAAGTACAAGGATTTTGTGAATAAAGTTTTTTACCGATTAGACATTGATCCTTCAAATAAGATCCTACATTTTATAGTTTAGTATGGTAGGTGCGAACTAATAAGGCCAAAGAGTTCCAAGACGGTGGTTTCGATGCCCTGGTACAATTTAATGACGGTTAAGCTCATGTTTATGTATCAAATTTGGAGAAGAGTTTAAGTTTTTAGCGGCAGTGTAAATATCCAATAGTGATTGAACCGATTTTAATGGTGCAATAGACTTTTAAAAGGCCTCCAAAGCCTCACAATGAAGCAAAAAGAATTGAAAACCAATAGAAATACCCCTAGTCTAAATTTATATGGATGGGTTTCTCGAGGAGACTATTATACAACAAAAGATGCTTGCAAGAATATCTGTGTGTGAAAGAGGAGATGGAGAAGACCATATATCATCTCAGACCCTGTTTAAGAGGAAACACAGGGAAGCAGGTAAGGAAATTCTAGCAAATTTGGCCAATGAAATTGACTTGAGAGATGAAAAAGATGAATAATCTTCAAATATGGAAGTGTATCCAAATATTAAAATCCGTCAGTCGTTCTTGAAAAAGAAAAATTACTCAAAAGGACTAGAGCTGGACACTTTGCCTGAGACTGTGACTAGAAAGCGTGGCCTCAATGAAGACCCATAATGTGCAGGACCAGAACTCTAAGGAAGTAGCTTAGCGAGCATAGGGAATTGGTAAGATTTTCAGTCAATAATGAAACCCAAACCAAAAACTCCAGAAGTAAAAATAAGGAAAGCCAAGGCATCAATTTCCAAAGTCTTACTTGCATCCTATGCCTTCTGTCAGTGGTTTCGATCAGGCCAATGGCATTAGAAACAAAAAGATCTGAAGTTGGGCAGAGATCCCATGCCTTGTTACTTCCACTTCCTTTGACTTGACCAGAACCATAAGAAAAAGGTTTGGGATGCAAGTTTAACTTCAAAAATTGCCCCTTATTTTTACTTCAGGAGTTGTTGGTTCAGGTTTTGATCCTGACCGATAATCTTACCACCATCGGTGCTTGCAAAGCTGAAACCTTAGAGTTTTGGTCCTGTATTTTCTAGGTCTTCATTCAGGCCATACTAGATAGTTTCATTCCCAAAACAAAGTGCACAACTTCAGTCCACTTAAGCTTTTTTATTTTCAAAATAGACTGATGGATTTTCATTTTTGGATACACTTTCACATTTGTAGCTCATTTAATTTGTTTATTTTTATGTCAATTTCATTAGCCAGTTTCGCTACACTTTTGTTCTTACCTTATGTTTCTTCTTAAATATGGTCTGAGTTGATCTATGATTTTTTCCACCTCCCCCTTCCTACACAGGTATTTTCCAATCACCTTCTATTGTATAATAGTTTTCTTGAGCAACCCATACATATAAATTTAGGCTAGAGCAATAACTATATTCATTTTCATTCTTTTTGCAGTAGTACGAGGCTTCGGAGGCCTTTCAAAAGTCCATTGAACCCTTAAAATTAGTCCAATTACTATTTGAATGTTTACACTGCCACAAAAAACTTGCCTTCTCCAAACTTAACACATAAACATTAGGAAAATCTTCATTAAACTGTAACAGGGTATCGACACCACCTACTTGTTCCCTCAGCCTTACCAGTTCAAACCTTACAATCTCAACTGTAAAATGAAATATCTTTTTTGAAAGATTAACGCCTAATAGGTATAGAACCAATATTCAAAAAATCAATGTAATGCATGTGTTTTTTCATGATAGGTTGAGCAGTAATATATGCCTCCCACTTATGAAGTGGTTCCATCTACAAGAAGTTTATTCCTCCAAATCCACCTTTAGTCTAGCCTTTAATGTTGGTCGAGAAAAATTTTATCCAGTATCACGTCCTTTAATATACAAATAAGAGAAAAACATTTGATGTCAAACAAGAAAATAACAAAAAGAACATTACAAAAGGGTCATACAAAATTGAATGAATGAATAGATGACCCATCTGTGCAACAGATTCCCCATCTATTCAACAGATGAGTCATCCATTACAACAGGTGATGTGTATCTATGGCAACAGATGGATGACAAGTTGCAACAGATGGGTCATCTATTAAAATAATTCAAACCAGACTTGCTACTGGTTTGATTTCTTCCAATAGTTGCTCCGTCTGTTACAACAGCTGATTCATTAGTTACAACAGTTGAGGAAGCTGTTTCAACACCACCAATAAGACCAACAACAACATCGACAACAAATAAGAAACACCATATTTTCCAACACTGTCAACAACATTGATACTACTTCTTCTAACAATTCCAACACCCATTTCTCAATAAATATAAAACTATTAATGGGTAAATCAATTATAAAAAAAAAAGGTGTAAATATCTAATTTAAATAACATACAAAGAAGAATATAAGAAGAAAAGAGCAATAGTGAACCATACCTGCTATATCAAAAAAGCAAAGGGAGCAGAACACCCATTTTAGTTGAGCAAAGATATTGGGGGGATCAATTGAGATTTGAAAGGGTCATCATATGAAAGAAGAGAGAAAAAAGAAGAAAAAAGTATATGGTTGTGATTACACTAAAGAGAAGAGAAAGAGAATTCTAAATCTGAATAAAGAAGAGAGATGAGTTAAGTTAATTTATGCTTGAAGAAGAGAGAATTCTATAGATGGGTTTTAAATATTCATTAATAACTTTTGAGGGGCACGAGGAAACGGTGACAATGAAAAGACTAGATAAGACTACTCAAGGAGGAGATTTTTAAGTTATCCAAGTAATATTTTTTACTACCTTAATATTTTATCTTTTTTATCTTGGACGGGAAATTAGGAAATTTCTTTAAATTGAAAAAAATCTTAAGACATATAAGTCATATCTTGTGAAGGGTGTTGTTATTTATACCAATTAAAGTAATCACATCCACCCAACTTCTATAAAAATAAGACCACAATTACAAAATAATTACAAGTCAATAATTAATCAACTAATGAAATAAGAAAAATTACCTTTGAAATCTTACAAGTAAAAAACCCACGACCTGTATTTTTTGAGTCCAAGAAGTCTTCAATAGAGCTTCACAACCACACTTACAATATCAAAAATCTTTATCACAAAAAATAGTGAAAGATGAGCTCGACATTATCAAGCTCAATTGGAGAAAAAAATATGTGAAAAAAATAAATACAAATAATTTGAAGAATTTGGATAGAGAAAAAAAGATGATGAAGAAGAAGATTTGGAAATTTAGGGTTAAATTTTGACGAGAAGATGAATATATAAGAGGTAAAATAACCATTGGGAGCCAAATTAGACGTCAGTCAGCCAAAATGGGTATTCAACGAGCCTTGGCTGCATGAATTACAAGCAAGCTACCAAAGTGAAAGATCGTTGTAACTTTAGGTGCCTGTTGATAGGTTATGCTTTTTTTATTTCAAGTCACTTTACTTTACACGTTATGGCAATTTTTTATGTCAAAAGAAACTTGAATTTTTTATAATGCAACAGGTTGTCTATATGTTATAACAAATATTCTACCTATTCTGACAGATAGCCTATTTGTTGCAGTAGGTTGGTCATCTGTTGCATTATGTCGATGTTTGTATCTAAGTCTATCTGTTTCAATAGTAGGAAGATCTATTTGATAATTTCCAATAGATTACTTATATGTTGCAACATATGTCTAAATTTGTTTGATATTTTCCAATAGATATGTCATCTATTGCAATAAATACCATATTTGTTGCAATATTTGAATCTAGTATTCCATTTCAATTAATAAGTTCAAATCTAAGGATAAAATAAAATAATTGGATCTTTCTGAAATTACATGAAATAAATTAACAAACAAATGAAATGTAAAAATTGGTTATGGGTACAGATTCTCAACAAATAAATCAACAATTTAAATTTTAACGCCAACAAATCCTAATAAGAAGTGAGGTTATTACATTGACAGAGTCAAACTATAAAGATCTACTCAATATGGAGAAGTTGTTCTTTATCCTCTTCTATGTACTTCGACTTTGATCGTCGTGGATCTTTAATGTCGTTTACGTACGGTTTCTGCAACATCCACCTGAAAAGCCATCCACCTGTATTTCTATAAAAATAGTAGCATATTGTCAATGTTGTTCAGGAGTAGATTCACTACAACAAATTTGATTATTTGGGACAAATTATTTTGTCACTTTTAAGTCATATTTCGTCGCAAAAGATTTAGCGTGACAAAAAAAAGTTCGTCAATCAATCGTCTCCAAAAGTGGGTCGCTAAAAGTAGACAAAGACGATTTAGTATTTCTTCGCTAAAAAATTAAATTGGCTACAAAAAATAAAAAATCGTCCCCAAATGTGTAACATTTATGACGAATCTGTTTGTTATAAATATATAATTTTTTTGTAGTTGATGATATGCTTTTGTCACTAAAAAGTTATCAATACCGACAAAATTTCATTGTCGCTGATTATTTAGTTCAATCAGCGATGACATCAATTGTCGCTAGAGTTATATATATATTTTGTGGTTGAATAAATGTATTTTCGTCACTATTGACAACTTTTTGTATAGAACAAAAAATTTCATCCTTAAATGTATGAATTAATGACAAATTTATTATTCTAATAAAGATTAATAATTTTGTACTTAAATCTACCATTTTATCACTAAAAATAGTATTTTTTTACCGACAATGTAGAATCGTCACTAAATTTTATAATTACCGACAATTATGATTGTCATAAAATACAAAATTAATTTGTATCAAATAAAAAGGAAGATATTGAGACAAATACATTTGTCACTAAATATAATCAAACTTATGACGAACTAGTTTATTTCGTGACGAAAATAATTGTCTTGAAAAGTCTAATTTAATCATTGCTAAAAATTATATTTGATAATAAAATCTTTTGTCACCAATTACAAGAAAACGCTTAATTATTTCATATTGATATTATTTTTGAATTAGAATTGAATAAATTAAAAATAAGATTATAAAACATGTTAGATTGATAAAATTCACCCACAATCATACAATTAAAAAAACTAAAACTGTACTAAGGTAATATCTCCTCACAGGACAAAGAAAAGTAAAACTAGTCCAATACAAAGGAAATTTAACTGAAATATAGTACTAAATATTACTCTTATTCTAAACTAAGGTAGATATGTTGAGGTTTCTTCCAAAGTACCAATAACATGTTGAGCTTGCAATTGGTCTTCATTCAACTCTCAATTTTACACCTGTGGAAAAAGGAAGAAAATTAAGATTGATGATGATGCTTTAGCTTTGATAGTCATAATGACTACATGCTATTGTTGCTCCAAGCCACAACTAGAATCCATTAAACATGTAATTATGAAAAGCTAGGCTACCCAAAAACTAGATAAATACTATCCAGTAAACACATCGAACTTCTATAACAACAAAAATAACATACCCAATATATTCCCACAAAGTTTGGTTTGGAGAGGGAAAAGTGTGTATACTTTACATAAATTACTGACCTAAACAAACTACCATATACTATCCCCACTCTAAAAACAAACTATTTCCTTCTGAAATAAGAAACTTCATCAGGAACTCACTTCAAAAGGAAAAAAATACCAATGATCTCTTAAATAGAAACAACACGAGACATTCACCAACGCAAAACCATCAGCTCACAGGCAACTCTAGGAGATACATAAGTCATCCAAATCATTATTCAGAGAATTTTTGCTTTGGAGCTTATTACTCTTCATACTCATAACCACCATCTTGAATATTGAATACCACATGTTGACACCTGACTAAATACAACTTTCTCCAGTCAGAGTCCACCAAACTAGATACAACTTTCTCCAGTCAGAATTTTCTTTCCCAAATGAATAACGTTTGAGCTTATTGAATCTTTTCTCCACAAAATAAGGGATATAAATAAAGAACATTAGGTAAGTAGACACACTATCTAATACACCCAGGTGAATCTCCAGATAAATACTACTTCTTCTAGGGAGATAATAATCATTCTATTTTTGTTTGATAAATAAACAATACGATAACATTTGCTCAACTTTCCCGCTGTACAAAACAAAGGAAAGCATTTGTATGGAAGATTTTATTTCTCTCATGCATGAATTATTTACGTCGTTCATGTAATTTAGTCTATATTACATGATATTTGCAATTTATATTAGGTTATAGATCAATATAGATTACATAGACTTACCTGTAATTAAGTAATCTAATAATACAAATACTTATCGTCAGTGCAGAAAACTTGAAACTCAATGAAATAGCCAGTCAAACAACTACATACAACAGTCTAATTTCAAGATGGATGCTTTACAAATAATGCAAAAAATTGAGAAATGCAGTCTGACCAGAGCAAAGCTCAAAGAAATAGAAATATAATTTCAATCCTTGATCATAATCATCCTCTCTACCCTTATAAGATAGGGAGGTAAGATGTATACATCACCCTCCCAAAAACCCACTTGAGGAATTTCAATAGATAAGTTGTTGTAACTTGTAATCACAATCATCCTCCAAGTTCATAGTAAAAGCCAGACACAGAGTAATCATTGAACGTTGGAGGAGAAATATAAGAACCCATTTGGGGAAAATGTATGCATAACCATGCCAGTATAAATAGAAACTTTATGATTCAAGTTGCATATTAGTCATGAAATAAAAAATCTTAAAGTCAAAAGAATGTAAACAGTACGACAATGAGGGTCTGGCTCAGGCCAACACTTTATACAAAAATTAGTTAGAAAGTAATTTCAAGCTAACATCCAAAGAATAGTAATTAGTACATAATAATGACGCATTACAGGCTTTATGTGATATTTAGAAGGTTGGTGAGAAAGAAAAGACAACAAAAATGAAAGGATTCTCTTCTTTCCGAGAACGAGAACTTTCAAGTATTTAGGAGCCAAAGTGCAATAGGAAAGCTTCTAAATAACTCTCCTTGAACCCAAGTGGCACAAGAACCATGAAAAAATATATATATTGACCCTATCAATTGGTAATTCCATAATTAGAGCTCAAAAATCATAAATTTCCTTCCAAACCATAGCCACAATAATACATCAGGACAACTGAACTATAGAAGGAGAAAACACATTAATAGAATAATGAAAAAAACAACTATAGACTGAAGCTTTCTTCACACAGTTGAACTATTAAAGCTTTTATAAGCGTCATGGTCGGCCAAAGGTGCATATATAAAACTGAGTAAATATATTTATTCACATTCTTTTACTACTCTTAGTAGCTGTCCTGTGAAGATTAAACTTATGTGTGTTATTTTTTTTTTGACAATTAGTAATGTAAGCTTAAACTAAGTGTTACACCAGTCGCAAATCTACAGTGGCATCATAAGAATTTTTTTACAGTCATTAAATCTACAATTCCCAAGGAAAGTAAATAGATAGTCTCAAGACCATAGAAATTATGTTCTGGGATACACTGGAAAGTGCTTATTTTCATTTTAAACTCAAATTTGTTCAAGAGATATGACCACAAAATGTTTCCACAATAATGTTCCTCAATAGTTTCTTACGGCAATTTTATAAGCATAAGAAAAAATGCAATACATTATTCAACATGAAAATGAATTGAACAAATCAAAAAAATTTCAGATGATTTATAGCGTACTTCGAAGGGGGGACAACAGTAGGAACGTCCCGAGGGTGCATTCTATGGCTAGTATGTAATAAGGGTTATAGAAAAAGCAAAAAAATGTATACTAATAAGAAGCCATAATGTTTTACCAATATTCAAATAACCATAAACTCTTTTCCCTCGCCCCTCTTGCAGGAAAACTTTTTGCATCACATCTAAGAAGAATGAAAAATTCAAGAGGAGCCTGAACCAACAGTTGGTCAAAGCCCTCACTAAACCACAAAAATATTCAATCATCTAAACCTCAAAATGAAAAAAAAAGTTAAAGTAACAGTCTGATTCATAGATCATTTTATTTCCTTATTTGCCAATAACAGCATAATACCCAGTGTTATCCCACAAACAGAGATTAGGGATGATAGCATTTCTTTATTGGCCAATAAGAACAAAAATTTACAAAAGTAATTTAATTTTGGTAAAATGAGATATGCATACTTAACCAAGAGGTTTGTCCTTTAAACACTCCAATTACATTGCAATCAATTACCAATGTAGAAAATGAACTACTACCTAAACTTGTATAATCCCTCAGAAGCTGATTCCTGACACATAAAACACCCAACTATCCAAGAAAGATTTTGTTCACCGGCTTTGAGACTTTAAGACAAAGTTGAACAATAAAGAAGGTGTTGCATAACTAAGCCTATGGAAGCAGGAGACCTAGGTGTAGAACTTGGGTTTTCGTCACACTACTACTTATGTGTATTTGATGGCAAGATAGGAAGTGCAGAACAATTGCATTGGTGGAATCCCTAGAAGTTATGCAAGTTGTATGTTAATGGAGCGGATTTGAGTGAGCAAAAACTCCCTTTCTGGTGTGATTCCTGCAGGCATATGGGGGCTACCAAAGCTCGAGATCATTAATGTTGTAATAAATGTGTTTGGAGGTAATATTACTTCTAATATCCAAAGAGCAAAAACTTTGGGTGAAATTTATATTGCTAATAATAGAATTTCTGGTGAATTGCTTACGGAAACATCAAATGCTACTTCATTGGTGAGAGAAACAATAATTTTTTGGGTGAAATTCCAGGGAAATCGAGGAGCTTAAAAAGATTGGTAATCTTTATTTACAAAAAAAATAAGTTTTCTGGTTCAATACCTAATTCTTTAGGTTCTTGTGTTTCACTAAGAAAAATTAACATGGCTAAAAATTTTCTTAGTGGTACTATTCCTGTTTCTTTAGGATCTTTACCAACTTTAATTTCTTTAAACTTGTCAGAAAATCAGCTTTTGGGGCAAATTCCAAAAAGTTTATCAAATCTGAAGTTAAATCTTCTTGATTTTTTGAATAATCAGTTGATGGGAGCAATACCAGATTCTCTATCACTTGATGCTTATAAGGGTAGTTTTGCTGGGAATAATGGTTTTTGTAGCAAAAACATCAAGAACTTTCATCAATGTTATGGTGAATCTAGAAAGCCCAAAGAACAGTACACCCTTATGATCTATATAATGGTGGCTTCCATTGTGGTGCTCATTTCATTTGTGGGTTATTTGAACCTAAAGTAGAATGGTTATAAGGAACATGAGAGGTCCTTGAAGAAAAATTCTTGGAATAAAAAGTCATTTCATATATTGATCTCCACGGATGATGAGATTCTTGATAGAATCATGCATGATAATTTAATTGGAAAAGGTGGTTCTGGTAGTGTAACAGAGTGCAGCTTTTCGATGGAACAGATTTTGCCATGAAATATATTTAAACTTCTGATTCAGGAAATAGAAAAATATCAGGAACAACATCACCAATGTTGGGAAAACCATGGGAAGAAATCAAAAGAATTTGAGGCTGAGGTTGAAACACTGAGCTCAATTCGACATGTGAATAGGGTGAAATTATATTGTAGAATAACAAGTGATGACTCAAGTCTGCAGGTGTCATTCTAATTCAACCAAAGATTCAACTCATATCATTGCTGGAACACATGGATTTACTGCTCCTGGTAAGATAGTTCATTCACCATAGTTGATTTGCGTATATAGATTATGTATTCATTTTAGTCGGTGGTGAATTCAGGATTTACAGTCAATGAATCCAAAATAATTATGATATTATTATATGTACATATGTATGGTTCTAGTCAAAAGTAGCAAGTTCAACAAAACATGTAGAATCTTTCCTAGATCTGCCTCTAACTTTAGTTGTAGCGAGTTTCTAATTGCTTTTATCATTCTTGAATTATTTGAGTTGATTTGGTGTAACAGAATATGGATACACGCACAACATGAACGAGAAAAATGATGTATATAGCTTTGGTGTGGTACTGATAGAGCTTATATCTTGGAAAAGGCCAATAGAACCTGAATACAAAGAGAACAACAACATAGTTAAATGGGTGAGCATTAGATTGAGGAGCAAGGAAAGTATATTATGCATAGTTGACTCAAGTAATTCCTGAAGTTTTCAAGGAAGATAAAATCAAAGTCTTGATAATTGTTATTGTCTGCACAACTAGGCTTCCCACATTAAGGCGAACAATGAGAAATGTAGTCCAGATGCTAGATGATGTAGAACCCTATAGATTGGTTGGGATCATTATAAGAAAAGATGATGGTGGTAACAAGGTAGAGAAATTGAAGGATCATACTAAGATGTAACTGGATCCTCTCGGATTCAATAAGTTTTAATCGAATAACTTCATTCCACTTTGTATATAGGGATAAGGTCAGCGTACACTCTACCCTCCCCAGATACACTACATTGGATATGTTGGGTTAATACTACAAAAAATAAAGCATAAGGAATATGCTGGACAACTAGACGTGGCAGGAGAAGAGGAAATAATAGATCGCTAAAACTGAGGGAGAACTAAAACAAAACAAAACAAAAAATAAGATCCTAAATGTGCATTTTCTCGAACTATTTTCCCTTTTACATTTACTATAAACATGATAAGACAGATATACTCTGCATTTAGGTGGATGTGCATTTACATAAATTCGATTGATTAAGATTTCAGTCCATAGATATCACTAACTTTTCATTCTACAAAACAATAACAAGAAAAAAGCTCATCCGCCCGCATAATTGGACAGTAAAGCACCAACTTTACAATCATAATTTTCAAGACTTGAGAAATGAGTGTCTTCTTTATGCTAGTCACTACTATCTATATTGCATCCATTTTATGATCAGAACCTTCAAGAAATATTTGATAAAGCCCCACAATAAATACAAGCTCATTTAAAAATGAATCATGTTCTAAATTTCACAGCAATACTAAATTCTCATATTAAACAGTACTCCAACTAAGAAAGTTGTTTATGGAAACCACTGAACATGCAAAATGAACAAAATGCACAACCACAGATGAAAAAATTTGAGCTTTACACCACCAATTGATAAATAACCCTGCCCCACTATATGATTGGATAGTAAAGCATCAACTTTACAATCATAGCTTTTAAGAACACAAGAAAGGACCATCTTTTGCACACTAGTCGCTACTGTCCACATCTCACTCATTTTATGATCAAAACATTTGATATATATTCAATAAAGCCCCATGAGAACAACGAGTGCATTTCAAAAAAAGAATCACTGTCTAACATGCACAACATCACTAAAGTCCAACTAAAAAGCACTAAATTCTATCACCACCTTCTAGGAAGGCCTCAAATTAGAAATTATTTACCTTAAATAGAAATATAAAACATGCAATAAGGAGTAAACTAGCTAGTTTCAAGATTAAAATCCACATGCAATAAACGCACAAGCAATAATCCCTAATGCAAAATAGACATCCAATACACTAGGCTCACTGAAAGAGTAAGCAGAAGTGAAGTTAAAATTTCCCTGAAATATACACTCTAATACTGACTTAAGCCAAAATTTCCACTCTAATCACATAGCTAAGCTAAAATTTCCACTCTAGTCACTAAGCTGATCGTAAAAGATGCAAACTGGGCTGTGGTTGGTAGTACAACAAAAACTTCTGATAAAAAGGTCAGATTAGAATAATCAGGGCAAAGGATATAATGCATCAAACATGGTCGTAGAACCTTGGTTACACTATAAATAAGGCCTTTTAGGTTGCCCCACCAAGCTACAAGCATAGCTCTATTACCCATGAACTTTACACACCTCTATCATCACAGCCTCACATTGTAACACCACCGCCACTAACAACAACAACATCAATATCAATGATAATGAAAACTTTTTTTCAAGGATTTAAACGCAAAACATATATGATGATGATGATGAATAGAGAGAATTGGAAGAAGTAACAACAAAAGGGTCAAATCTTAAACCCTAAATCCTTTATTTCTTTGTGTGTGTTTATATATATCCTTGAAATTTCTTCGAAAACTTTGCAAACTGAACTACTGCGAGATAAAATTTGAGTATTTTGGGCAATGCAATTCAAAGAAATTTGATGAATTAGATCGATTTGAAGAAATTTAGGCATAGGATTTTGTGTGTGATAAAAAATAAATATATTTGGAAAAGGATTTTGTGAGAGAGAATCAACGAAAAGGGCATAAATGGTCCTTATCTATACTAGTAGGTCTAATATAATCCCTTACATATAAATTTATCAGTTTTAGTTCTTTAACTATTAAAAAACTTATCAAGTTTGACCTTTATAAATTTTTATACAAACAACTGTCGTTTATACTAACAAAAATTCACAGCTTCATTAGATTTTTTCCATTACTAATTTCTCCATTGTTTCTCTCTCCTTGACACTTTTACCTTGAATTTTTTTGGTCAAAAAATAGCTTAAAATTAAGAGTGTACATCGATCGATTTGGTTAGTATAAATTTTTATATATATTAAATTTAAATTTAAATTTTTACTTGTTATGATTTAAAAAATACTTTCTCATTTAACATATTAATTATATTATACTACTACGACACATACTAAGTACTACTACTAATACACATATATACTATGTGCTACAACTACTGCTACTATTTATTATTATTATTAGTAGTAGTAGTAGATTCTTATACTTCATTTAATATTTTAATAGATTACATTTAGATGTATTTTTTAATATATTTAATAATTAAATGTATCTATAATTTTTTTATAAAATTATAAGTTTATCTTTGAGAAGATATTGTATATCCAATTCAACTTAAAAAAAGGAATAGACAGAAATAAGAATTCAATTAGACCTCTTTAGTATGATAGCTAACTACTTTTAATATGTAATTTCATATACTTTTAATTTATCTTTAATCTTGTTTTACACCAAATAACTCTCTTATCTTGAATATTCTACTTCCACTTTTCCCCTACTCATCTCAATTGAATATTTTAGATATCTTTTTTCTACTTATCAATTTATTTTTTATTATTTTTAATATTATATAATGTTCTTCTCTTTTAATATATATTATGGTCTTACATATATTTATTAAATAAATAAATTTTTCTTATTAAATAAATATGAGATACATAATTTTTCAAACATGTTAAATGTTAGATACATTTGTAACAAAAGATAAATATAGTGTTAATTAGAAAAAAAATTACTATAAAATTAAATCAAGTATGAAGACATACCTTTCTAATTTATTCAGAGAAATTTGACGAGCATTACCTATAATTTTTTTAATCCATGGTGGATACGTTGTTTCGAAAAAATAAATATAATTTTAACCATAAATAAAAATAAAATAATTTAAAATTAAATTAACCATAAATAATATATATTGATAATTAATCAAACAAATCTAATGAGAATTACTTGTAATCTTTTTAACAATGGTAGACATATCTGCAAAAAAATTTAGATATAATGTTAATCATAAATAACAATAAAAAAAAATTAAAAGCTACGTTAAGTATCAACGTACTTTGATAGTTATTCAAAAATAATTTTAACAACAATAATGTAAAAATTATTTTTTGATATTATTATACCAATATCTTATGAATAAAATGATCAAATAGCTTTTTGTGAGATAAACACAATCTAAATATGAAAATAATTGTAACTGGTAGAAAAAAAAAAGAAATGAAGAAAACTTAAATGATATATGTATTCAAGGGATATATATAAGAGGTTACAAATACGGATATTTATGTCAACCAAAATTTTAGTCAAATTCAAAATTTAAATATATTAGTTTGTTAGAAAATATAATATTATATTCTAAATTATCATTATCTTATAATTTAAAGTTTAAAAAATAAAAAATTATTTGAGAAGTTACATTCAAACTTGAAAACTACACAGTTAGCATTTTATTAGGAACTCTACCTTATTTAGTTGATTTAAATAAAAATAAATAAAAAAGAAGACACTTCTTCAAACATGTTCTTATATTTAATTATTTCTTTAATTATTTGTTTTAAAAAATCACAATAATGTTAATCACAAATAATAGTAATAATAATTTTTTTAATTACTATTAATAATTTATATTATTATTATTATTATTAATATTATTTGGATAAAATTTTCATCTTTTATTAATATAAATAAATTATATTTAAATATATTTTATAGCATTTAAATTTTAAAGAGATAAGTTTGAAATAGCAAAATATCTATTAGAACTCTTCAATTATGGGTTTCTATTTTTAAGATAATGAAAATCTTTTATCAAAAGGATAATGTATTTCAAATTCAAATATTTCATCTTTCAATTCAAAACTTGATAAGAGTCCAATTAGAACATTCTAATGTGATAAATAACTATTTATAGTAAAAAAATTTAATTTATAATCATTTTTAATTTAAAATTAATAATTTATTAGTATTAATTGTCTTTGATAGTTTATCTTTTTTTTGCACGTTTTTTTTAAATTTTATTTTCTTTTATTTCCTTTCTTTATTTCTTTTATTTGTTTTTAATTATTTTTTTTTATAAAAATAAATTGACAACTTAGATATGTAAAAGCATTCAAGTAGATATATTCGTTGAATTTAATTATTAAATTTTAATTTATATTTAAAAATTTTCAAAAAGCATGTATTTTACTATTTTTCGAATAAGAGTCTTTATTTTTTCTTTTTAATTACTTTCCTTATTTTTTTTGTCTTCTTTTTGTTTCCTTTCTAATAAATATAAAAATAATTAAACACACAAATATTAAACAAAGTTTTATTCTTATTATTAATAAATAATATATTTTAAATTTTTATCATTCATTTAATCTTTTTCTCCACTCCACTATACGTGCTCCTCATCCTGTTATTATTATTTATAATTATTATTACTATCAATATTAGTACTACTGTTATGTACTGCCACTATATTATTATTATTATTATTATTATTATTATTATTATTATTATTATTATTATTATTATTATTATTATTATTATTATGTAAATAAACTATATATATAATATTTAAATTTTATAAGGTATAGCTTTGAAATAGTAAGAGTCTATAAGGACTCTTTAATTAAGAATTTTTATTTATTAAAATAATATATTTTTTTTAAAAAAAAAAAGAGATAATGTATTTCAAATTCAAATGCTTAATCTTTCAATTCGAAATTTTTATTACGTACTTTTTGACTTTGTCTTAAAATTATCACTTAGACTTATTCTTGTGCTACCATGTGGCTTCTTGTCTTGATTTATTCTTGTGCTATCATGTGGCTTCTTGTCTTGATTTTAGTGTTGCTTTAATATATATATATAGATACCGCAACTAAGCAATATGATTTGATTAGTTCAATGTGATTTGATGAAAGTCTTAACTGAACTCTTTGTGAATGTTAAAAGAAACTGAGTAGATAAGCATTTGTGGCTAAAACTTACAATATGATAGCTCCAAACTTTAATTAATTAGTTGATCATATTCAACGTCAGTCTACTTAAAATGTTTCTCACATGTACAAGATTAACACACTGACAATATACCTTCTGAAAAATTAATTCAATAAGTTCACTTCAGCCTTCATACAATAAGATCGAGTCTTGTTTTCTATAGCTATATCAAAATACAATTAATTTTCTATAATAATAAACAAAAATAGCCAAAGATCAATTTATATTTATCTACGAAATTTTTTCGTAGAAAAAATAACTAAATTATTCAGCTACAAATTCTAAATCATCACTACTTAACGATGACATATTTTGTGACAAAATTATGTTGTCACTGAATCATAGATTAATTAGAGACAATAAAATGAGCGTCACTAATTTTTTATAGTATTAGTGACAAAAATTGAGGTCACAATTAAATATCAAATTTTATAGCTAAAACTTACAATATTTAACTACGAACTCTAATTTGTCGCTATTGCGATAACTTATTTTTTATGATAAATTTTTTTTGTGTCTAAAATTATAACTAATTCAAGACAAAAAATAGTTTGTCATGAATTGGATCTATTATTAGAGACAATAAAATGAGCGTCACTAATTATTTATCGTATTAGTGACAAAAATTGAGGTCACAATTAAATATCAAATTTCGTAGCTAAAACTTACAATATTTAACTACGAACTCTAATTTGTCACTATTGTGATAACTTATTTTTTATGAAGAATTTTTTTTGTGTGTCTAAAATTATAACTAATTCAAGACAAAAAATAGTTTGTCACGAATTGGATCCATTATTGGTGATAAAAAAGGGTGTCACTGAAAACTTAAAATTCGTCACTAATGATACTCAATAAAATGGCGTCAAAAGATATTTTGGTGGGAAACTTTAGAGGACAAAACTTTGCTACGAAATTTTACGTTTTGTCACTAAAGTATGTGCTTTATGTATTTAGATACGAAATCTAATTTTCATCATAAAAGGTGAACAATTAGTGACGAATTTCATCTCATAGCTAATAGTTTCGTAGCTATATATCAATTTTATTATAGTGATTCTATAGTGATATCCACCTGGAAATACAGAAATGATCAATGCTAATCACAGATACAAAAAAAAATGGAAAAGGATAACTCAAGATCTGTTTTAGCAAATCAAACATCTTTTCCACCTATTTTAAATTGTTCCAAATAGATTATATTTCTGTTGCAATAGACGGATTAACTTTTGGGACAAATTATAACATGAGGAATATCTGTATGATAATTTCCAACGGATGAACCATCTGTTGCAACATATGACTCATCAGTTTGGAAAAACTGAAAAAGTAAGAAGTTTTGATTTAATTTGTCTGAACAGATGAGCCATCTGTTGCAGCAGATAGGTCTTCTATTGGTAAAAATAAAATAGTACGTAGATCTATTTGATTTTCTAAAACAGACGAGACAAATGTTGCAACGGATACAATATATGATGTAACAGGTTTGTCAATGTTGCAATAGATGTAAATATACGTTAGATAATTTTCAGCAGATGTGTCATCTATTGAAATAGCTATGTGTCTATTTGTTAGTTAGAACTGACAATATATATTCACCTTTTTCATCTCATGCTTCTCTTCTGTGGCCCTTGTACTTTGCTCAATAGTACAATACATGAACAGACGAGTTGCAATTTTGCTTTTTTGAATGCTTGATAATGCCTTGAAAATTACTTTCTTTCTCCTCTTAGCCTTAATCTCTAATGAAGTGGATGGATATAAAATCCTCTTTGATGGAATGACATCCCTCTTAGATATCAATTCCTTTACAAAAGTAGTTAATGTATTAAAAGCATTTATCACTACATCTTGTTTTGAATTGCAGTCTTGACATTTGCTAGGAGAGGTAAAATTTGTATAACCAGTATGACCATATTCATAATGGTTTGTTTTAAAAATTATAAGAAGAGCATCATTAGCACCAACAGCAGCACCACTACCACCACCAACAACTCTATCACCACTAAAACCATCAACAAAAACAAGTCTACCCTCCAAAATTGTTTTTCTTGTGATGGTTGTTTCTCCAAACAATTTCATTTTTATTCTGTCAATGACCTTGGGGTCGGATAAAGTTTGCACAGATCGTAAAGTAATAAAAATGGCTTCTTCAACTCTCAATTGATTGAAACAAGCGATGGATGCACAATCTAACATAAATCATTACATATTATATAAAAAGATGATTAGATCATTGATGATAGGCGAAATTACGCGCCTATATCAATATATTTTGCCCATATTTTAGCCTAGTTTCGAGAACTAATTATCTATTTCGTACACTTTTAGTCCTTTTTCCTGTAAATGAGCTAACAAATGTGATTAGGAAAGTTTCAGGTATAAATGATGCAAAATACAGCAATTTATGGCTTACTTGACGCAAAAGAAAGCTCACAAACGAGATGGAAAGGAGCTGGACGCATAAAGGACTAAATCTGCTGCATGGAAAATCTGTCCCGGGCTAAAACAGCATTTCTGAAGACTTTGGGACTTACAGACACAAAGCTGGATTTTTGCCATAATACATTAACCTAGTGCAATTAGGTTATGTGTTTCATCATTCTATTTGGATTATAATTTTGTAACCTTACCCTAGTACAATTGGGTCAAGGATTTCATTAGTATATTAGGATTTGGTTATTTATTTTATTAGTTTAGTAGGAGTAGGATAGGAGTATTATAAATACCCTATCATGTTAGAAAAAAGAAAAAGGGGGGAGACATTCTGACAATTCATTCATCTCCTTACAATTAAGACATCTTCCTACAACCCATTCTCAATTCTTCATTCTTCTACTCTTAAATTCCACAACAAGAGAATCGTTACTTGCTACGGAATCACTAAAACCACACGCCAAACACCTACTATTCACGCCATCCACCATGCAAAACGTGATATCCTTCGCATTCATGGGTAACTAAATCTCTTAGTTGGGGTTATGGAAGCCGAATGAGTTACTATCTATAGCTATGAGTTTGTGAGTTCAAGACAAGTATATTGCTTATATCATTATTCTCTTCATCTTAAATCTACATTCTTTGCGGTTCAAACACAAGAACACGCCATTCTAACATCTAACCTGTTCGAGAGAAAGGTTATTTGTCTAGAAAAGAAGACGCATAGACCAACGCCAGTCTAACATCTGACTTGTTCGAGAGAAAAGTTATTTGTCTGGAAAAGAGATAATGTCAAGGTAGTAGGACACCCTTTCCTATTAAAAAGCTAGTGCCGTACCTGGACTAACTTCTTGGAGAATTCGTACCGTTAGTCACGCTTTAAGCTCGAGAGAGTTAAAGTGAAATAGTCCTTGTTTAGGTCGAGAGACGCTTGGATTTACCATCGACTACAATTCTCTATAAGCAATTACATGTCAAGACTCTACACACTCATAGCCAATAGAGACGTATACCTCAGAAGGTGGACATAACCCCAACGCCTCAATTCTCATTGTTTACAACACACGTGACAATCTCTCTTTATTTTGCTATTTTCAGTTCTTACATTCTTGTTTTGGTTACATACTACAATCCCCCCTTTCCTACGAGACTTGCACTAAAAGTCTAGTAATTTCTCTTGCTTGTTGGCCAAGCTATTCTCTGTGGGATCGATACCCAACCCAGGTTGGGTTCTATATTTGCTAACGACCGCTTTACACTCCCACGAGAGCTGTAGATTGAGCGTTATCAATCATTCAAAAAAATCATTAATTAAAACAAAAACTTAATTAAAATTAGACTTACTGCTTTCTTTGGGGGCTTGCATATCCATATGCCAAACAACACCAAACCAGTAGCAATAACACCAGCAATGTAGTATCTTATTGCTCGATTTTATTTCTCTTCAAAAGCCTTGATTTTCTTCAACAAATCCCAGATTACACGATTTGCTTGTGAAGGGTGTCGTTCTTCATACCAATCAAAGTAATCACGTCCACCTAACTTCTATAAAAATAAAACTACAGTTACAAAATAATTACAAGTCAATAATTAATAAACTAATTAAATAAAAATATATTACCATTGAAATCTTACAAGTAAAAAACCTACGACCTGGATTTTGTTGAGTCTAACAAGTCTTTAATAGAGCTTCATGACCACACTTACAATTTCAAAAATATTTATCACAAAAAATGGTGAAAGATGAGCTCGACATTGTCAAGTTCAGTTGAAGAAAATGAAAAAAATATGCGAAAAATCAAATATAAATAATTTGGAAAATTTGGATAGAGTAAAAAAGTTGATGAAGAAGAAGATTTAGGAATTTAGGGTTAAATTTTAGGAAGAATATGAATATATAAGAGAGATAAATAACTATTTGGAGCCAAATTAGATGCTAAGTCAGCAAATGGGGGTTCAAAGAGCCTTGGCTACTTGAATTACACGCGAACTGCCAAAGTGAAAGATCGCTGCAACTTTAGGTATCTGTCGATGGGTTCTGCCTTTTTTATTTCAAGTCACTTCACTTTACATGTAGTGGCAATTTTTATGTTTAAAGAAACTTCAATTTCTTATAATGCAACAGATTGTCCATATGTTGTAACAGATATTCTATCTTTTTTGGATAGATAGCCTATCTGTTGCAGTAGGTTGGTCATCTATTGGATTATGTCGATGTTTCTATCTAAGTCTATCTGTTACAATAATGGGAATATCTGTTTGATAATTTTCAATAGATTACCTACATGTTGTAACATATGTCTAAATCTGTTTGATATTCTCCAACAGATATGTCATTATTGCTACAAATACCTTAGCTGTTGCAATATTTGAATCTAGTATTTCATTTCAATTAATAAGTTCAAATCTAAGGATAAAATAAAATAAACTGGAGCCTTCAAAAATTACAGAAAATAAATCAACAAATAAATAAAATGTAAAAAAATTGTTATGGTACAGATTCTCAACAAATAAATCAACATTTCAAGTTTTGATGCCAACAAATCCTAAAGAGGGGTGAGGTTATTACTTTGACAGACTCAAGCTGTAAAGATCTACTCAATATGGACAAGTTAATTTTCATCCGATGTTGTGGACTTCAGCTTTGGTCATCGTGGATCTTTAATGTCGCTTGCGTACGATTTCTGCGACATCCACCTAGAAACCAATCCACCTGTATTTTCATAAATATAGTAGCATATTATCAATTCTTTTCAGCAGTAGATTCTACAGTGGCATCCTCCTACAAATCCATAAATGGTCAATGCTAATCACAAATACAAAAAAAATAAAAAAGGATACTCAAAATTTGTTTTAGCAAATCAAACAGGTCTTTCACCGATTTAAAATTATCCCAAATAGATTCTATTTATATTGTAATAGATGGATTAACTATTGAGACAAATTATAACATAAGAAAGACCTGTATGATAATTTCCAATGGATGAACTATCTTTTGCAACATATGACTCATCTGTTTGGAAAAACTGAAATAGTAGGAAGTCTAGATTTAATTTGTCCCAATAGATGACCCATCCATTGCAGCAGATAGATCATATAAAAATGGTATGTAGAGCTATTTTATTTACTAAAACAAATGAGATATATGTTGCTACAGTTATTGTATCTGATGCAATAGTTTAGTCCACTATTGCAATAGATGTATGTATCTGTCAGATAATTTTCAGCAGATGTGTCATCTATTTAAACAAATATGTGTTTGTTTGTTAGTTGGAACTAACGATATATATTCACCTTCTTCATCTTATGCTACTTTTTTGTGGCCCTTGTACTTTGCTCAATAGTGCAACACACGGACAGAGGGGTTGGAATTTTGCCTTTTTGGATGCTTGTAATTACTTTGCTTCTCCTCTTAACCTTAATCTCTACTAGAGTGGATGGATATAAAATCCTCTTTGATGGAATGACACCTCTCTTAGATGTCAATTCCTTTACAGAAACAGCTAATGCATTAATAACATTAATCACTACATCATGTTTCGCCTTGCGGTCTTGACATTTGCATGCAGAACATTTGCTAAGAGAGGCAAAATCTGTATAACTAGTATGATCATACTCATAATGGTTTATTTTAAAAATTATAAGAGGAGCATCATTAGCACCAACAACAATACCACTACCACCACCGCCAGCTCCATCACCACTAAGACTATCAACAACAACAAGCCCACCCTCCAAAATTATTTTTCTTATGATGGTTGTTTCTCCAAATAATTTTATTTTTATTCTGTCAATGAACTTAGGGTCTGATAAAGTTTGCACAGACCATAGAGTTATAAAAAATGACATCTTCAACTCTCGATTAATCGAAACAAGCGACAGATGCACAATCTAACACAAATCATTACATATTATATAAGAATGATGATTAGATCATTAAAAAAATTATTAATTAAAACAAAAACTTAATTAGAATTAGATTTACTGCTTCCTTCGAGGGGTTGACGAGATCAAGAAATTTTATATTTTTATCAGTTTTGGTCGACAACCATCTCAGGATTCTTGAACAAGAAACTTCTTCGTAGTAGTTCACTTGTTGTCTCAAATAAGGAATGGATTTAAATGCCCAAGCCTATGAAATAACACCAATAAATCAAAATCATTATTGAATAAAAAAATGAATCATGCCATGATAAAAGAAATATTTACCATGAAAACTCATAGAAAGACATATAAGTTAACTGTCCTTGGCGTTAACAGAATCAACAAATATTTGGCAGTCATTTTGAAGCTTTCATAACCCTAAGGATAGATGTTAAATGCCTCAAGATCCTCAGATAGCTTTATCAAAAAAAGTGGTATGTTGTTGTTAATGTCTCTTGCCCAATGAACTTTATGTACAAACCAAACCAAGCACAATGATTGTTTGTGCTTCTTTAAAATTCTTTTACCTTTCAATGCTTCTATCAAATTTATTTTTTGAAGCTTGGACCAATAAGGGACACCAGGTCATCATGATCACTCTACTTGTCTTTGCTTTTTTGGATATGCGAGGTGCTTTTTCTGGGTTAGAATAGGTATGACTTGAGAAGGAGAAGGAGGATAACATTTTAATCTTGTAGCTATGGCAAACTCCTTCCAACTAAAATAAACAAACATGCCACAATAACTTATCCATACCTCATCCATCTTATCTTTGTTTTTATACAAAAAAACTACGCTTGAGAAGATCATATACCATTTTTATTTGGAAATAAGCCTTGTTGTCCTCCGGCAAATGAAGATATTTCCCAAAGCAGCTATACTAGAAATAAGCATCCAATTTTTATTCTGAGAGTATTTTTCTGAAGGCGTCGAAAGATTTTCCCATGGTTGAAGGTTTGACAAGATAATGATCAATGTTGAAGGTTTTGATCAAATCTTTGGTGAAAGGTTTATTAGCATGTGGATCATCTCTTTTGAAATATTCCTCCTTCCCATGTTCATCATCTTCTGTTCTTGATTTAGATAACGCTTATAAAGTAAGCTCATAAAGTGGTGGATGTAGCCTAGCTGCTTCACTTTTTCCTTTACTTAGACTTGATTCGGTTTATTTTCTTTTGAGAGTCATATTATCTTAAATTAAAAGGAACATAAAATAGATTATAACTGATTAATGCATCATTAAAATGGATAATAATAAATCAAACATGTATAACAGTAAAATAACAGTTCCAATAGACCACACATCTATTGGACCAGGTAGTATATCTATTGCAGTATATAACCAACTTGTTGTAGTGGATGAGAAATCTATTGGAAATAATAAAAACAGGCTATATATTTGTTGCACCAGGTAGGTTATCTGTTGTAGCATATAACCAACCTGTCATAACGGATGAGTAATTTGTTGGAAATAATAAAAATAATCACTCATCTATTTCACCAGGTAGGTTTATCCATTGCAGTATATAACCAAACTATTGCAGCGGATGAGTAACCATTGGAAATAATAAAAATAGACAAAATTTCTATTGCACCAGGTAGGATATTTGTTGCACCAGGTAGGATATCTATTGCAGCGTATAACCAACCTGTTGCAAGGGATGTGTAATCCATTAGAAATAATAAAAACAAACCAAACATCTATTGGACCAAGTAGGATATTTGTTGCAGCACATAACAAATCTATTACAACGGATAAACAATTTATTGGAAACAATAAAAATAGGCCACATATCTGTTGCACCAGGTAGGTTATTTGTTGTAGCATATAATCAACCTGTTGCAATGGATAAGTAATCCGTTGAAAATAATAAAAATAGACCACTCATCTGTTTCACCAAGTAGGTTATCTGTTGCAGTATATAACCAATCTATTGTAGCGGATGAGTAATCCATTGAAAATAATAAAAACATATTACTCAATTGTTGCATCGGCTAGGTTATCTGTTGCAACTTATAATCAACTTATTGCAGCGGGTGAGTAATCCGTTGGAATTTAATAAAAATATATTACTCATTTATTGCATCAAGTAGGTTATCTATTGCAATCTATAACCAACCTGTTGTAACGGATGAGTAATCTATTGAAAACAATAAGAACATATCACTAATCTATTGAAATAGATCACTCATCTATTGCCAAATGAGTTATCTGTTGGATCAATATTGTTTAGATTTCTTTTAAACAAAAGTCGTTTGTTGTAATAGATGAATGATTTGTTAGATCATTCATCTGTAGCATCAGATTTTCATTGTTGCATCAGATTTTCATCTGTTGCATCAGATGTTTAATCTGTTGTATCAGATGTTATATCTATTGCAACAGATGTTTAATCTGTTGCATCGGATGTTTAATTTGTTGCATCAAATTATTCATTTGTTACATTAAATGGTTCATCTGTTGCAATACTATTTTTAACAAGAAAAATAATAAATCAATCCAGCAACACCAACTCAACGCACATACACTTAGAACATCAACGATGACTAAAAATCAGCAACAAATCGAATCAACAGTTTGACAATAAGAACTATAATCACAATAAAAAAATTATATTTTACACAGTAAAAAGTAGATAAGAAATGTCAGAACTTAGGGTTTTATTCAGTCTAATTTCAAATTTAAGAAAGAAATTTTGAAATTGTTAACCAATACTAGAAGAGAAGTTGGCTCAAGTTCCTCTGTTTCTTCATAACTAAAAAGAAATAATTTTTTACCTATGAAAGAAGAAATGGGACGACGAAGAACTCAAAGTTGTTGTCACCGGAGAACACTGCTTATTACGTCGATTGACAATTAAAAGTCAAAAAGGAACTCGCCCAACTATTTGTTGTTGGAGCTTGAAGTCACCGAGGGGTGAAGGGAGAAATTTTACAGAATTATTGGTTGGGAGAGAGTTAAGAGAGAATGTCGAGAGAGATAGAAGAGAGACGATTGATTTAAAAAGGAGAGGGGTGTGGGTTGATTTGTATTTTTTAAAAGATTAGAAAGTTTTGAAAATATTAATCAAGTCAACAATTAACTTAATCAAGTTTCTTAATTATGTTTGACCCTTTAAGTTGGTCAATGTCACCAATCCTTCATTTAAGACTTAAATCACACCTTTTCTTCAATTTTCTCCCCTAACTTTACTTTCAAAATCAAACTCCCCTCTCAACTATAAACAATAGACATTCTCCTTCCCCCCCCCCCCCCCCCCGCCTCTTCCGCCTCCCCTATTTTATACAATGTCTATATTATCCTTGACATTTGTAACCTCCATCTATGTAACATATTTTATAATAATAAAAGTCGACTTATGCCGTGCTACGCACTATCGTTAAAATTTTTATGTTGGGTATAATTCTATCATTCAATTAAAACCTTCATTTATTTGGTTGATAAATTCTAAGTTAGACATATATTATTATGTTTAGATTAATGAAATTTGTATAACAATATTTTAAGTTGTTCAAACTTTTGTGGCATTGATAGTCAATTATATTTTAAAAATAATTTAAGTTTTTAATTATTGTGATTTATAACATTTTTTCTTCTATTCTACTAATTGAAAGTGACATAGTAAAATTATTATAACAAACACTTGTTAATTTTTTTAAGAGGTTCCATATAAGATTTCAAGTTAATTTAAAACATCAAAAAATAATTTATTATTTTATGCCTATTTTATCTTATTAATTAACTATTATTAATTTTTTAAAATTTAAATGACTTATAAAAACATCAAAAAATAATTTATTATTTTATATCTATTATTTTTATTCAATATTATTAATTTTTTAATACTTAAATAATTTATAATAATTAATTATGAGTGATATAGTAAAATTATAATTGAAATAGCTGAAGCAGTCGTGTTATAAATGTCTTTTTTATTTTTTTTTTTAGTTTATAAATACATAAATGACTTATAATAATTAATTAGGGATAATATAGTAATATCAGGGTTGAAAGAGATGAAGCAGGCATGTCGACCATGAGCAACCTACTTCAGCTACTTATTATTTTTTAATTAAATAGTATTATTTGTTAATATTTAAATGACTTATAATAATTAATTATGAGTGATATAGTAAAATCTTGATTGAAACAATTGAAGTAGTCATGTCATAAATATCTATTATAAAATTTTTATTAAATTTTTTTAGTTTTTAATACGTAAATGCCTTATAATAATTAATTAGGGTAATATAGTAAAATTACGGTTGAAGTAGCTGAAGCAGGCATGTCAACCATAAGCCTCCTAAATTGTTATAAAAATTACTTGTGAAAAAAATTTAAGTGGAACTCATATAAGGTATCAAGTTAATTTAAAATATTAAGAGTTAATTTATCATTTTATATATTTTTTATTTTTGTTAATTTAACATTACTATTTTTTAATACTTAGATGACTTATAATAATTAATTAGGGGTGATATACTGAAATTATGGTTGAAACAATTAGAGCATACATGTCATAAATATTTATTTTACTTTCTTTTTATTAAATATTATTGATTTTTTAATATGTAAATGATATATAATAATTAATTAGAGGCGATATAGTAAAATCACAGAGGAAGTAGGCACGTCGACGAAGAGGTGCCTGCTTCTTCACACTTCTATATATGTATAATTAATTATTATTTATATAATTTACTCAGTTATTTATTTATTTTACTTAAGGTCGTTAATGTTATAAGTAGAATAATCTTTTTTATAAATTTGTCACAAAATCTAAGATATTTTTTATGATTGTTATTTTATTACATGCATTAAGTACTTATATATGTATCTGTGCATAAATTTAAGTTTATTTTTTCCTTATTTTCTATTGTTTATATCGGTAAATGACTTATGATCGTCATTAATAGGATATTCTAAATTATAATTAAAAGTTATTAACAGTTTAAGTAAATTTAAGGAATTAATTTATTTTAAAATATATTTCCATTTATTAATTATTTTTATATTGTATGCATTAGAATTTATTTATAAAGTTATTATTATTTGTCATTTGATTATTAAGAGGTGTGACGAACGCAAATTCGTGTAAAATATTAGGAGGCTGGAATAAGTTCATGCTTGTAGGTAGGAGTGTTGTCCTTATTATTATTATTATTAGTGCTATGCTTGTAGTTTTCTGTTCTTTAATTCTTATTGATATATGTTCTTTTAGGAAGATTGCTTGTAGTATTATCTTTGTGTGGTAGTATTGATCTATTACTATATGTTATTGTGTTAATCCTTATTAGTTTTTGTCCTCTTTGTCTTGTGTTGAGGGTCTATGAGAAATAGCCTTTCTATCTCACCTCGGAGGTATTGGTACGGACTGCGTATACTCTATCCTCTCCAAATCCCACTGTGCAGGAATACACTGCAAATGTTGTTGTTTTTGTTATTATGCTTATTCATTTTATTTAAGACGTCATTAACTTATATGATAAATTAATACTTTTTACTTTCCTTTTTTCATCTAAAAAGTAATATTTATTTTTTCTAAATAACATTTACTATATAGATTAAAAAATAAAAATAATCATTATTTTAAATAAGTAAATAAAAATAAATATTAATAGAGTAAGGGTAAAGTAGACATTTAAAAAGATAAATAGGATAAAGGAGGGAGAATGACTATTTTTCAAAATTGAGGGAGCAGTTTGATTTTTAAACCAAAGTTGAAGTGGGTAAATGATTTTCACCTGTTAAGATATAATATTTATTTTTTGAAAATTTACTTTGTGTATGTGTCATAATTGAGATGTTTTGAACTTTCACAAACAATTACTACACTTTTCATCAAATAAAATATGTACACTATTGACTTGACACATACGTTTGGAAATAATAAATAATAAAAGTAATTTTACTATTATTTAATACTTTGTTAAATGCATTAGATAATGAACAATATTTAATACCAAAGGTAAAATGGACATAAATGGGTAAATTATCCATTGATTTTTCAAATTGAATAAGTATTATTGGACATCTATTTTTAGTAACATGAACAAGTAAAGATGGATGTGGGGAGTACTAATTGTAAAATAGAAAAATAATTAATTTTATTCTGCTAACTTTCTAATGTGATAAGTATTTTGAGACAAATATTTTAGTGAGGATGATAAGTATTTTGACATGGAACTATCATTATACTCTTTTTGTCTATTTTAATTGTTCAGTATTGACTTTACATACATCTTAAAGAGTAATAAATAGAATTATAATTGTACTATATCACCATTTGAATATAACAAATTTAATATTTAAGAAATACAACAACAACGAAAACATACCCAATAAAATCTCATAAGTAAGGTCTATCGAGCATAGAATGTATGTAGATCTTATCACATCTCGTAGAGGTAGAGAGTTTGTTTTCAAAATATCCTCGACACAAATGTTCTAAGAAATAATTTGGTTTAATAATAAGAGAAATATAAATTTGGATAAGTAAAAGTGGACCAAAGGAGTACTATCTATAACTAGTACTCTTTGTGTCTCATATCAGTTTTTCAACTTACTATAAATACATGTACCAAATTATTTAATCACTTACTAAATGAAGATAAGATTAAATATAACGTTTTCACTATCCTTACAATTAATGTTTCTTGAATGTGTGAAAACAAGTTATTTGTAAGGTTTTAATATCTCTTATGAGGTAAATTTTTAAATCTATCATCTTATTTATGATTTCTTAAAGAAAAAAAAAAAACTAAAATAGCCAAGTCTGAATTGCTTATGATACTTTCATGGATGACATGGATGACACTAGCATAGATAACACATATGATATTCATGAAGAGGGAACCTTAGGAGGTCATGGAGTGTAGTTGAGGGAAAAAATGTCTTTTGTGCAAGTGGCTAACCCTTAAATTCAAGAAATTCACAAAGAAGACAACTAAACAAGTCCCTTATCTCATCAAGAGTAATATTGTAAAAAGTCAATATCTTCTTTATTTCCTTATTATAAATAGGATCTTTTCATTTTTGAAGGTAGATTATGTTGAATTCTTAACCTTTAAACTTTTAGTTTCTTTTTAGTGAATTTCCTTAAGAAAATTAGTGAGTAAGTAATGGATAATTAGTAGTAATGAAATCTTCTATTTGTTGATGAACTTCTTGATTTGATTCATTGAAGGTTGTTTATTTATGGTTCTCTCAATTTCTTTTGATTTCTTAGAGTAGGGTTGATTTCTTAATAATTCATGTGATATTGCTAATTTTTATTTGGTCAAAAACTTGAAATACAACTTGTTAAGTATCAGTTAGCTGTGTGATACTGGATTAGAGGTAGGATTTAAAAAAGAAGGGTGTATAATTGAGAAATAAGGGAGAAAAATCCTTGTTGGAAACAGATACAAAAATTTATTTGTTCTAGACTTCATCATAAGGACAGAAGGACATCTATGTCTTGCCTCCATCTTTGATGACCCTTAGATTTGGCACAAAAAATTGGTCATGCAAGCATGAGACACATTGCAAAGTTAGTCAAACATAAACTTCTGACTTAATTACGAAATATTGATTTCAAAAAGACCTATATTTTTAATACATGTTAGCTTGGTAAGAAATCTAGAAACACTTTTCTTGCTAAAGATATTGTGTCCACAACTAAACCTTTGAAGCTACTTCATATGGACCTATTTGGTCCAACTAGAATTTTTAGCATTGGAGGTTAAAGTTATGCCTTTGTAATTATTGATGATTACTCTCATTTTACTTGGGTTATGTTTTTAGCTAACAAAGATGATACCTTAAAGAATCTTGAAGTTCGATGTGAAAAGGTTCTATGAGACAAGGGTTTACTACATCACTACCATTAGAAAAGATTATAGGGGTGAATTTGATAATAAATATTTCCAGATCTTTGGTGATACTCATGGATATACTCATAACTTCTCAGCTCTAAGATCCCCTTAATAAAATAGTGTGGTTGAACGGAAAAATAGAAATCTTTAAGACATGGCTTGAACCATGATATGTGAACACTCGCTCCCACATACATTTTAGGTAGAAGCAGTCAGCACTGCATGTCATATTTTGAACAGGTGTCTCATTAGACCTATTTCGAAGAAAACTCCATACGAGCTTTGGAATAATAAAAACCCAACATTGGGTACTTCCATGCATTTGGATTAATATTTTTTGTTCATAATAAAGGCAAGGACACAAATGGTAAGTTTTACCCGTGAAGCGATGAAGGTGTCTTTATGGGATACTCTAACTCTAGTAGATCATATAGAATTTTCAATAAACGTACTATTTTCATTGAGAAATTTGTACTTGTTTATGATGATACTAATCACTGCATAAAGAATGTTAGCTCTGTAGATAATGAGATTGAACATATACCAATTAATAAAACTCCTTCTACCAAAGATGACTCCTTCTAAAAAACCACTAGCACTGAAATTGACCAATCTGCCACTATTTCAAATGATCAAGTTAAACAAGAAGCAATTCTAAATGGAAGGAGAAGAGACCCTGACTATCCTAAGAAATTCATCACTGGGGATCTAAATAAATGAATGCAAACAAGGGCTTCTATTAGAAGGAATGAAAATATAGCTCTTATATCTCAATTTGAACCAAATAAAGTCAATGAAGCCTTAGAAGATGATAGTTGGGTGAAGTCTATGAAAGAAAATCTTGAGCAGTTTGATAGAAACATTGTGTGGACCCTTGTTCCAAAGACAAAAAATGTCTCTACTATTGCAACAAAATGGGTATTCAGAAATAAAATGGATGAATCAAGTAAAGTAGTGCAAAATAAAACTCATCTAATCACTCAAGGTTACTTAAAACTAGGAGTCGAAAATGATGAGAACTTCACATCTTTAGCAAGGTTTGAATCCATTAGAATTTTACTTGCTTATGCTTACTAGAAAGGGTTCATATTATTTCAAATGGATGTGAATAGTTCTTTTTAAAATGGTTTTACTAATGAATAAGTAATCATGAAACAAACCCTAGGTTTTGAAAAAGCAAACTTTCCATATTATATTTTCAAACTCTCCAAGGGTATCTACGGTCTAAAACAAACTCTTCGAGCACGGTCTGATAGATTGAGAAACTTTCTCATTGAACATAATTTCACAAAAGGAAAAATTGATACTACTTTATTTATCAAACAAACCTCCCCTGGAAACTTGAATATTTAAATTTATATTGATGATATTATCTTTGGAAGTACTAATGCTATTTTGTGTAAGAAATTCTCTGAGTTAATGCAAAGTGAATTCAAATGAGCATTATAGGAGAATTATCTTTCTTTTTTGTATTAAAAATTCATCAGTCTTCTGAGGGAACATTCATCTCCCAAGGTCCATGCACCAAAGATCTCATTTAATGATTTGGGATGGAAAATTCCAATCCATTCAATACTCCTATGAGTTCTACTTATGTTTTGGAGTCATGTGAATATGGAAAAAGTGTTGACAAAACCAACTATAGTAGCATTATTGGTTCACTCTTATATTATACAGTAATACCCCGCATTTCTCTAGATAATTTAACTCTCAATACATGAGTATTCATATATAAAAATTTTAAAATACTCATTATTTTTTAGTGAAGAGCTTACCATTTTGTAGAAAATTCTGTCAGCTTTCCAACGATATAAAGTTCGCCCAAATTCGATACCCGGGTGAAGAGTTAGAGCCATTTTCATAAAATAGTGTGCCAATTAGCACTTCAGCACGTCACGGAGCCAGGCCAAATGGAATTTGGCAATTTCTAGTGGAGCTCCGTGATACCACCGCATCACGCTACCAGCCAAATTCCCAATAGTCATTTTCTAGTGTTTCATCACGATGATGGCGCATCGCGCCAAGGGTGAAATTTGCATACAAAGGGGTACCGCGATTCCACCATATTACGTTGATGACCCAGTTCGTAATTGTCAATTTCCAGTGACACGGCATGATAGCACTGCGTCGCACCAGGTCCCAAAATTGGGTTTTTCCAGTGACGATTTTTAAATTATTCCTAGGGATAATTGGGTATTTTTTCATGACCCAAGTCAGTCTTAAACATGTGATTAAGCTCTAAATAACCTAGTTATACCATTATTCACTTATTCTTCACCCAAATCAATAGCATTCTCTCTCAAAGGGCAAAACCCTAGCTTCAAGAAACAAGAACAAAGTTCAAGAATTCCCTAAGAACCTTCAAGAATCAATATACACAGGTATGTTAGGTGTTCATCTATGGGTTCCTTTTACCCATAGATCCCAAGAATCCCTTTTAAAAATACAAGATTGAGTTCTTATGAATTCCATGCTTCAAGAATATTTGTATTCATGTTCATGATAGTATTGGGTTCCAATTCATGATTAATTATAAGTTTCCATGAAAACTGAAATAGATTATGTGATGAATTACATGAACTGTATGCTAAACACTTGAAATTGAAATTGAGTATTGTATTCATAATGTTCATGTGTTGACCATTATCATGTGAAGTAATCCATGTTCCCCAAGTGTTTGCCAAAATGCCTATGTGAAGTAAATAGTGGAATCATGACATATCATTATGTAGTCCCAATCATGTACAAGTTTATGCCCTACAAGTGTTTATAAAATGTCTCTATAAATGAGTTATGAAAAAATGGACATTATTATGTTTTTCAAGATCATGCTATGCTTTACTTTTATGCTAGCGAGTCCTGGGGGTATCTAATACCCAAAAATCTAGTTGTTTACCTAGAGCTGCAGTAGTTAACGAATAGTCTCAGTGTCACGAAACTGTAGTACTCAGCTAGTTAATAGAAGCCAATGAACTCAGTCAGTTACAGAACTCAGTGAAATTTAGTATCAGGCCAGTTCAGCTCAGTACAATCAGTTCAGTGTCTTTTTAGTTGGGAGTAAAATTCAGCATCGAGTGAACCCAAGGATGGGGTCTCACATTCCAGTAGAGGGTGCAATCCTTAGAAGCAGTCTTTGTGTTCTAGAACTACGTAACCAACATGGGTTGAGACATCAACCTGCCAGTTGAGGGTTGATGAGGTATTTTAACCTGCCAGTTGATGGTTCCACCATTCTCATCAGAGTACCTGCCAGATCAGGGTAACTCTTTAACTTGTCTTTACTCGTGGTACGGTACTGACACCATTCTAGATGGGGTTACAGGTTGGACCCCAAATCTATTAAGAAAAGGGGCATATCGGTTAGATAATTACTTCCCACAGTCTCAATTTCAGTCTCAGTATAGAACTCAGTTCAGTTCTACAGAATCAGGACTGTTAGATATAGTCACTTGGTATCAATAAAATCAATTATCAAAAATCTCAGATTATCAGTGATACAATTATTAGAACTCAGTACTCAGATTCAATAAAAGCTCATTTATAGTATTCACATATATGGATAGTATTGCATACTCAATATTCATAGTATTTTTCGTTACTCTATATTATTCAGTCTGTTACTATTCATGGATATGAACCCTTGTATTTAGCCTTACCTTATTAGCATACCAGTACATTACATGTACTGACGCATAATCTTTTTTTGTGCTATGATGTCTCATATCATAGGTTCGGATGCTCAGGTTCCCAACTGCACATAGATAGATTTAGATTTAGCTAGTAGTGTCAGATTTAGTAGTGAGTCCTCATCTATTAAGGATATGTTTTACTTTAGTATTTCAGTAGTCGGAGTTAGTTGGGTGCTTGTTCCATCAGCTCTATTTTCAGACAACTCAGTTAGAGGCTTTCCATACTAGATTTTCAGACAATATTTAGTTTTGCATATTATTATTAAGTTGATATTCTTTAACAGTATTTTAGATTTTGAACCTTATGGAATTTCAACCAATTTTTCTGCATTATTTCAATATTATCATCCAATTCTTACTACAAATATCATTCATGGGGTTTCTTGTGGTCCCTCGATATCGTAAGCACCATGTAGCATCCGAGGTATAGACTTAAGGAGTTAAAAACTGGGTATCAGAGCCTAAGGTTTAACTGAGTCCTAGGGAGTCTGAAAGCCATGTTTAGTAGAGTCTTCTGCATGTGTATGTAGTGTGCCACATATATGGGCAAGAGGCCATGAGATATTTTAGAAAAAGTTTCCCTTATTTCATTATTCATGTCGTACGAGTGAACATAATCTCAAGTTAAACTCCCAGTCTAATCCTTTTTTTCCTTCAATTTATAGAATATGCCTCCCAAAAAGAAAAATGGAAGAAGAATAGAAAACCAGTGAGCACCTCTATCCATTCAGGCAGATCCCCTGGATGAGCATATCTCTTATGCAGAATTCAGAGCTACATCCATTAGTCTAGCCAATTCCATAGCAGCTCAAAATGAATATCCAGCTACTGTTCAGGCCAACCTAGTGGCCAATACTGCTACAGCCAGGATTCGGGACTTTACTCGAATGAATCCTCCACTATTCTCAGGATCTAAGTTAGAAGAGAATCCACAAGAGTTCTTCAATCAGGTTTAGAAAGTCACAGATATCATGGGAGTGACTTCTAGTAAGAGCGTTGAGTTAGCTTCCTATCAGCTATAAGATGTGGCTTATACGTAATTTAAGTAGTGAAAGGTAGAAAGGGGTACAAATACAGAGCCTATAGAGTGGGAAGAGTTTGCTACTGCTTTTCTAGATAGATTCTTTCCTTTAGAGTTAAGAGAAGCCAAAGTTTTAGAGTTCATCAATCTATGGAAAGGTAACATGAGCGTGAAGGAGTATTCCCTTAAGTTTACTCAGTTATCCAGGTATGCTCCCTATGTAGTAGCAGATAGTAGGTCCAGAAAAAGCAAGTTCATATATGGGGTGTTAGAGAGTGTGGTTAAAAAGTGTAGAACTGAAATGTTAATTAAGGATATGGACATATCTAGGCTTATGGTCCATGCTTAATAGATATAAGAGGATAAGAATAAAGAGAGAGATAGGAAGAATAAGAGAGCTAGGACAGGTAGCTTCAATTTCACTCAGCCTAAGTCGAAAGGTGGTAACCATTCCTAGTTTTATTCAAAATCTTTGATTCCAGCTCTGTCCTCAGCCAGTGCTCCAGTACCTAAGTCTAAAAATGGTAACAAAAATAGGGCACCAGGCTCTAAATCTTAGGGTAGTGTCAGTAGTGCTCGGATAAATCCTCTTTGTCAGAAATATGGCAGAGACCACCAGGGTGTCTGCAGGGTTGGTAGTGATATTTATTTTTGGTGTGGAAAGACAGGCCATAGAATCAGCGATTGTCCTCAGTTAGGTTCTTTGGGTCAGTATAATCATTCCTTAGCTCAGTTCGGTCGCCTGAATCAGCAGGGTGCCACTTTCAGTGCCACCAGCGGGCAATGCCTAAATGGGCTCTATGTACTTCAGTCCAGATAAGATCAGGAAAATTCTCCTAATGTGGTCACTTGTAAGTTAAAGATCTTCCATTTATATGTTTATTCTTTACTAGATCTAGGAGCTTCTTTGTCTTTTGTAACTCCTTATATAACCATTAACTTCAAAGTCAGTCTCAAAATTCTAGTAGAGCCTTTCTCAGTCTCTACCTCAATAGGTTTTTCTATCATATCCTGGTGGATATACAAGAACTTTTCGGTTATGATATCCCAGAAAGTCACTTTAGTAGACTTAGTAAAATTAGAGATGATAGATTTTGATGTCATTCTAGGCATAGATTAGCTCTGTTCTTTATATGCCTCAGTCGATTATAAAAACAAGATTGGTTATTTTTAGTTTCCAAATGAATCAGTCCTTGAATGGAGGGGTAGTACCACAATGCTTAAAGGTCAATTAATTTCATACCTTAGAGCGAGAAGAATGATATCCAAGAGATATGTTTATCATCTTATGCGAATCAAAGACTCTAGTTCAGAGACTCCTAGTCTTAATTCAGTTCTCGTAGTAAATGAATTCTCAGATGTATTTCCTAAAGATATTCCGGAGTTCCTTCTGTTAGGGAAATTGACTTCGGAATAGACCTTCTTCCAAATACACAACCCATATCTATTCCACCATGTAGAATGACTCCAGTTAAACTCAGAGAGTTAAAAGAACAGTTAAAAGATCTCATAGACAAGGAATTCATCAGACCTAATATTTCCCCATGGGGCACATCAGTCTTGTTCATGCATAAGAAAGACAGTTCTATCAGAATATGTATAGACTATGGTTAGTTGAACAAAGTCATAGTTAAGAATAAATACCCACTTCCTAAAATCGATGACTTGTTCGACCAACTTAAGGGTGCCAGTTACTTTTCTAAGATAGACCTCAAATCAAGCTATCATCAGCTCAGAGTCAGACAATGTGACATTCTAAAAATAGCTTTATGAACTCGGTATGGTCACTTTGAATCCCTAGTCACATCATTTGATTTTACTAATGCCCCAACAACTTTCATGGACTTAATGAATTACGTGTTCAAGAAGTACTTGGACATGTTTATAATAATCTTTATTGATGACATTCTTGTCTATTCCCATAGTGAGAATGATCACGCAGATCACCTCAGAATCATTACTTCAGACTCTCAAAGCCCATCAGTTGTTTGCCAAATTTAGTAAGTGCAAATTTTGGCTAAGGTCAGTAGCATTCCTTGGTAATATTATTTCCAGTGATGGCATTAAAGTTGATCCTCAAAGACCGAAGTAGTGAGAAACTAGCCCATACCTATTTCTCCATTAGATATCAGGAGTTTCTTGGGTTTAGCTGGCTATTACCATCGGTTTGTTAAAGGATTTTTCTCTATTACATCCCATATGTCCAGATTGATTCAAAAGAAAGTCAAGTTTAAGTGGTCAGATTATTGCAAGAAGAGTTTTCAGGAGTTGAAGACTCGACTCACCTTAGCCCCAGCTTTGAATCTTCCAGATGGTTTAGATGAGTTTTTTATATACTGTGATACATCCAGAGTAGGTTTGAATTGTGTTCTTATGCAGAAAGGTAAGGTCATAGCCTATGCCTCTAGAGGGCTTAAGCCTCATGGGAAGAATTACCCTACCTATGATCTTGAGTTAGCAGCTGTAGTATTTTTCTTAAAGATTTGGAGGCATTATTTGTATGGGATGAATGTTGATGTGTTCACAGATCACAAAAGCCTGTATATGTCTTTTCTCTGAAAAATTTGAATTTATGTCAGAGAAGGTGGTTAGAGTTATTGAAAGATTATAATATGAGTGTCCTGTATCAATCGGGCAAGGCCAATTAGTGGCAGATACTCTTAGTAGGTTTTCTATAGGTAGTGTTGCCCATGTTGAGAATGGTAAGAAAAAGTTAGTTCAAGAAGTTCATCAGCTTGCCCGACTAGGTGTTCGCTTAGTCGATTCAGCAGAGGGTAGTGTGTGGGTATAGAATAGTTCAGAATCATCTCTAGTTTCTAAAGTGAAGGAAAAGAAGGAGAGAGATCCCAGTCTTGTTAAGCTGAAAAAGTCAGTCAGAGATTAGAAAGTAGATATTTTCTCCCAAGGAAAAGATTGTGTGTTATGTTGCCAAGGTCGGCTATGTATGCCATTTGTAGATGACTTGAGTCAATGAATTCTTACAGAAGCGCATGGTGCGCGTTACTCTATTTATCCAGGGACCACTAAGATGTGCCATAATTTAGGGGAGATCTATTGGTGGAGTGCTATGAAGAGAAATATTGCAGAGTTTATAGCTAAGTACTCTACGTGTCAGCAGGTTAAGATTGAGCACCAGAAGCCTAGTAGGTCCATGTAGGAGTTCAGTATTCCTACATAGAAATGGGAAGAAGTGAACATGGACTTTATAATGGGTTTGCCTCGTACTTGTCGTCAGCATGATTCTCTTTTGGTTATTGTAGATAGGATGACCAAATCAACTCACTTCTTGCCAGTTCATACTTCCTATTCAGCCGAGGACTATGCCAAGCTCTATATCAAGAAGTTGGTCAGGTTACATGGAGTTCTAGTATCTATCATCTCAGATAGGGGAACCCAGTTTACCTCTCACTTTTGGAAAGCATTCCAAATGGGTCTTGGTACCTAAATTCACCTCAGTACAAATTTTTACCCTTAGAAAGATGGTCAAGCAGAAAGGACTATTCAAACTCTAGGAGATATGTTAAGAGCATGCGTGATTGATTTTGAGGGTAGCTAGGATGACCACTTGACTTTGATCAAATTCAGATATAATAACAACTATCATTATAGTATTTAGAAGGATCAATTTGAGGCTCTCTATGATAGGAGATGTAGGTCTCCAATTAGTTGGTTCAAGGTCGTTGAGGCCACAGTAGTAAGGCCTGACTTAGTGTTTGTCATCTTAGAGAAGGTTCAGTTGATCAGAGAAAGTCTTAGGGTAGCGCAGAGCTAACCGAAATCATATGCAGATGTGAGGAGAAAATATCTCGAGTTTGAGATCGATGATTTTGTATTCTTGGAAATCTCTCCCATGAAGAGAGTGAAGAGGTTCGGTAAGAAGGGAAAGCTCAGTCCCCGGTATGTCAGTCCTTACAGAATTCTCAGTCCTTTCAAAAAGGTAGCTTACGAACTTAAGTTGCCTTCAGATCTAGCTTTAGTAAACCCAGTATTCCACGTCTCCTTGCTAAATAAATGCATTAAAGACCCAACAATCATAGTTCCCTTAGAGGATGTAGAAATTAAAAATGATCTTTCTTTCGAAGAGGTTCCAATACAGATCCTTGATCATCAGATTCACAGACTGAAGAACAAAGAAGTTTCCTTAGTAAAAGTTCTTTAGTATAATCAGTCCGTTGAGGGAGCTACTTGGGAAGCAGAAGCAGATATACGGACCAAGTATCTTCACCTCTTCTCTGTAAATTTAGATTCAGCTTAAGGTAATAGTATTCCTTAGATTTGCTCAGTTCTATATTTAGTTACAGTCATAATCTTGGTATTCATTACCATTGTATATCATCTTCATAGCAGTCATGCATTCCTGAATCAGTTCAGCCATTTACTCATGTATCAGATATACATGTTCAGTATGAAAATTCAGCTTATCAGTAGCTTCAGTCATGTATTCCACGCATCAGATATGCATGTTCAGTGTGTAAACTCAGTCTATCAGTGTTTCTCAGCTTAATCAGTCTCATTCAAGGATGAATGTTCCTAAGGGGGAGATATTGTAATACCCTGTATTTCCCTAGATTAATTTAACTCTCATTACATGAGTATTCAAATATAAAATTTTTAAAATACTCTATATTTTTTAGTGTAGAGCTTACCATTGCGTAGAAAATTCAGCCAACTTTCCAACAATATAATGTTCTCCCAAACCCAATACCCAGGCTAAGAGTTAGAGACATTTTCGTAAAATAGTGTGCCAACTAGCACTTCAGCACATCGCGGAGCCAGGACAAATGGCATTTGGCAATTTCCAGTGGAGCTCTGTGATACCACCGTATTGCGCTACCAACCAAATTCCCAATAGTCATTTTCTAGTGTTTTGTCACGATAATGGCACGTCGCGCCAACGGTAAATTTCACATAAAAAGTGGTACCGTGATTCCACCGCATGACGTTGATGACCCAATTCACAATTGTCAATTTCTAGTGACACGACGCGATAGCGCAGTGTCATGCCAGGGCCCAATATTTAGTTTTTCCAGTGACATTTTTTAAATCATTCCCAGGGTTAATTGGGTATTTTTCCATGACCCAAGTTAGTCTTAAACACTTGATTAAGCCCTAAATAACCTAGTTATACCATTTTTCACTCATTATTCCCCCAAATTAAAAGCATTCTCTCTCAAAGGGAAAAACCCTAGCTTCAAGAAATAAGAACAGAACTTAAGAATTTCCACAAGAATCTTCGAGAATCAATATACACAGATATGTTAGGTGTTCATCTATGGGTTCCTTTCTCCCATAGAGCCCAAGAATCCCTTTTAAAAATATAATATTGAGTTCTTATGAATTCCATGCTTCAAGAATATTTGTATTCATATTTATGATTGTAATTGGGTTCCAATTCATGGTTAATTATAAGTTTCAATGAAACATCAAATAGTTTATGTGATGAATTATGTGAACTACATTCTAAACCCTTGAATTTGAAATTGAGTATTGTATTCATGATGTTCATGTGTTGACCATTATCATATGAAATAATCCATGCTCCCCAAGTGTTAGGCAAAATGCCTATGTGAATTAAATAGTGGAATTATGACATGTCATTATGTGGTCCCAATCACGTACAAGTTTATGCCCTACAAGTGTTTGATAAAATGTCTCTATGAATGAGTTATGAACAAGTGAACATTGTTATACTTTTCAGGATCATGATATGCTTTACCTTCACACTATCAGTCCTGGGGGTATCTAATACCCAAAAATCTAGTTGTTTACCTAGAGCTTCAATATTTATAAAATAGTCTTAGTTATGTCACGAAATAGTAGTACTCAGCCAGTTAACAGAACCCTATGAACTCAGTCAGTTATAAAACTCAGTGAAACTCAGTATCAGTTAAGTTCAGCTCTATATAATCAGTTTAGTATCTATTCAGCTGGGAATAGGATTCAGTATCGAGTGAACCCAAAGATGGGGCTTACCTTACAATAGAGGGTGCGATCCTTAGAAGTAGTCCTTGCATTCCAGAACTATGTAGCCAGCGTAGGTTGAGATATCAACCTGCCAGTTGAGGGTTGATGAGGTGTTTCTACCTGCCAGTCGAGGGTTCCACTGTTCTTATTTAAGTACCTTCTAGATGAGGGTAACTCTTCAGCTTGTCTTTACCCATGGTACGGTACTGACACCCTTCCTATAGGGGTTACTATTTGGACCCCAAATCTATTCAGAAAATGGGGAATATCGGTTAGATGATTACTTTCCACAATCTCAGTTTCAGTCTCAGTATAAAACTCAGTTCAGTTCTATAGAATCAGGACTGTCAGATACAATCATTCAGTATCAGTAAAATCAATTATTTGAAATCTCATATTATAAGTTGTACAATTATCAAAACTCAGTACTCAACTTTAGTAAAATCTCAGTTATAATATTCAAATATATGACAGTACTGCATACTCAATATTCATATTAGTTTCAGTTACTCTATATCTTTCAGTCAGTTACTGTTCATGTATATGAACCCTTGTATTCAGTCTTACCTTATCTAGCATACCAGTACATTCCATGTACTGATGCATACTCTTTCTTTGCACTATGATGTCTCATATCATAGGTTCGGATGCTCAAGTTCCCAACTGTGCATAGATAGATTCAGATTCAGCCAGCAGTGTCAGATTTAGTAGTGATTCCTCATCTATTGAGGATATGTTTTATTTCAGTATTTTAGTAGTCATAGTTAGGGGCTTGTCCCATCAACGCTATTTTCAGACAGTTCAGTTAGAGGCTTTCCTGACTAGACTTTTTCACAGTATTTGGTTTTGCAAATTATTATTACAGTTGATATTCTTTATCAGTATTTCAAATTTTGAACCTTATGGCATTTCAGCCTATTTTTCTACATTATTTTAGTATTATTATTCAGTGCTCACAGAAGATATCAGTCATGGGTTATCTTATGGTCCCTCGGGATCATAAGCACTATGTAGAGTCTAGGATACAAACTCGGGGTATCACACATACATCCAGTCAACCTGATATTCTCTTCATTATATGTAAATATGCTAGGTTTCAGTCAGCTCCTAAAGAAGCTTATCTGACTACTCAAAAATGTATTATTAGTACCTTATTAATACAAGCTCCTATGGTTTGTGGTATCTTATGTCTATTGATATTATTTTAAAAGGTTTCTCAGATATAGATTATGTAGGTGATAGAGTAGATAGAAAAATCACTAGTAGGACTTGTCCATTCATGGGACAATCCCTTGTGTCATGGAATAGCAAGAAAGAAAATTGTGTCTCTCTATCCACTACTGAATCTAAATATATTGTCATTGGTTTGTACTATGCCTAGATTCTCTGGATGTCCCATCAACTCAGTGATTATGATCTATGCTTTAAACCTGTCAAATTATTATGTGACAACTCTAGTGCTATTTGCTTGTCTAAGAATCCTGTGCATCATTCTAGAGCAAAATATATTGATGTTAAGCATCATTTTACTAGAGATCACATTTTAAAAGGAGATATTGAATTAGATTTTGTGAGCACTGATTTTCAACTAGCTGACATTTTTATCGAACCTCTACTTGAAGAAAGATTTTGCTCTCTCAGGAAATCTTTTGGCATAATTGAAAACCCTTTTTGAGCCAAGGATATATTTTTAAATTTCCTACTTGCTCTTATTTGGTTGTGTGTGTGTTTCCTAACATCCTTTTTTATTAATGTCAAAGAGGGGAGAAATGTATGTTGAAATTAATCTAATTCTGCAATAAAAGTCATTCAGAGGTGACTTAAATAGGGAAGTAGTTCAAATTTTTTATTTTTTCGTCCATCAAAGAGGGGAAGATTAATAATGTTTTGTTAAGATTTTAATGAATGACCATTGATTTAGTGTTGATTTGAAGAATTTAAGGAGAGTAAATCAAGAAGATTGGAAATAAGGGAAAAGATATAGTGCACTAAATAGATTGAATAAATCCTTTTAGAAGATTCTATTGACTAACAAAAGGCTTGGCAAGAAAGGAAAAAGATCTACAGCATTAAATGATAGGATTGACATATCTTAAGCATATATTACTTGGTTATAATTTCTTTGAGTCTTTACTTATTCTTGGAAAATGAATATTTCTTATTCAGTTTCCCTAGGAGAGAAATCATTTGGGTTACCTTCAAAGCTTCCAACGGCTGGTAGTCCAGTCACTACTATATATAGCATTAAAAGTTAAAGGAAGAGATATACACTTGTCTTAACCTTCTCTAGTTCTTTCCTCTACTTTACTCAAGCATTGTATTCTCTTTAAAAAATTAATTGTTTTATTAAAAAGAGGAGAGAAACACATACTTGGTAAGATATTGTATCAAACTATGAAAGAAAATAAGAGTTTATGAGTAAAAGAAGAAAAACTGGACTTAATGTTGTACTTTGATATTAGTTACAAAGAACTAGTAAAATCCCTTACAACCCAAAGAGATTGGAGTATAAACTATTAGAGGTCCCAACCAGTATAAAATTGTTGGTGTTATTTACTTTCAACTCTTTACTTTTGAAGTTTTCATTACTAATATGTGAGCAGATGCTAACACATTTGAGGCATTTAACTGAGAATAATTGCAAAGTCTTAAGCAACTTTTATTGTTTTTGATTGTTTTCTCTTTGATATTGCAGTAAAAGTCAAAATGCAAGAGAACCAGCAATAATAGAAGCAAAAGAGTTGATTTCTGAGCAAGTAGAGAGGGAAGTATAACTGATGACTTGTATGATAAGTCGTCAGCCTTGTAATAAGCTATCAGAGTTGTCATCATCCTTAGACAGAGAATAAGCTTCAGCTGGAATTTGTGATGATATCTGTGATAGGCCGTCAGAAGTATGATAAGCCGTTAGGCTCATTGTTAGGCTTAGGCAGGGAATGGGATTTGAAGGGAAGAAGCGACGACAATTCTGCTAAGTCGTTATATGTCTGATAAGCCGTCATGTCTCATCATCAACCTAAGGCAGAGATTGTCAAAAGTGAAGAGGAGCTGATGACTTTCCTGATAAGTCACCAGACTCCTGATAAGCTGTCATACACTTCGTCGCCTGTCCAAGAAAATACTGTGATCTATGATTTTGTTTCCATAATTAGGATGAAGTATTTAAAGCATATGTTAGGGTTTTCTAATAAAAAAGAAGAGGCTGAACATCTTGAACTTATTCCAAAGAAAAAGACACCTATTTTTGGGGCTCAAAACTTAGAATTTAATTTTTCACTCTTTGATTTGGTTGTGGGAATTTTCTCTTGAACTGGAAGAGAATCAACTTCAGACTTCATCTTTTGTAAGTTTAATTACTTTGAATGATGATTATAATTGTTGCTATCCCTTTCTTTCTTATATGGAACTAAAACTCACAACTAGGGTTGTGGGATCTATGATTATTCCCCCATGGATTTAATAGTTGGTTAGGGTTTGAGTGATTGTGGGGATATCTTGATAATTCCTTTGTTATGATTGTTATTTATTGGTTGCGAACAATAAATCCCACCTTATGTTGATTTGCTCGAACTGAGAAATAAACTAAGGGTAGCAAATTATCAACAAGGATTCGGGAAGATTAAGCTCCTATCTAATGATTAATACTATAACAAGATTGATAAACTTGAGATAAAATCAGTATGAATAGAATGATTTCCTACGGTCGAGAGAATTAGGGAGTTCAACATCTAAGTAGGTTGAGAAACACTTAGATGGACTGTCGAAACTGATAATTTGTTGTTTCCCATAAGTCATGAGAACCCAATACTACAGTTATTATTTAATGGGGACTAATAATCAAAGTGATCACAACCCTAGTTCCTCTCTATCATTGATTTGAACCATTGAAGTTTTAGTTTAGAGCTCTGAAGCAAGTTGAAACTTTAAAAATTGTTTGATCATTGAAAACCCCCATTTTATTTTTACATATCATTTGTTTGAATTCAACTTATAGCTATAGTTTCAAATTAGTTTAATCGCCACTCACATTGTTCCTCGTGGATTCGACCTCGACTCCAAAGTTGGGTAAATATATTGAGGACGACCGCCTTGCACTAAATTGACGTATAAGTTGAGCATTATCAAAAATGGCACCATTGTCGGGGAACAATTTGGCGTATTGAGTTGGTTTGGATTTTTATCCTACTTGCTTGAATTCAAACTTGTAAATTTTTTTTTTAGTTTTCTTTTATTTCTTGTGTTAGGTAGATTTTTATTTTAGTTTACTTATTACTATGGCATCATGGAATAAACATGAGCTTGGTGGTTAGAAATCTTATCTTGATGATTCATGTTCATATTGTGATGGACCACACTTTTGGCAAGATTGTAGATATGCTCCCCGGAGAGAGATGTGTGCACCATCTCCATCCTACCAGGAGTATGATTGTTCTTTATGCGGTGGTCAAGATGGACCTTGGAGTGTTTACCCAAATACCCCCTCCCTATTCTGCTAACCCAAATTCTTGTTCTTTTTATGAATTTGATAGGTCATATGGTCAAAAAAAAAAAGAACGAAGCACTGGTAAGAGAGGCATTGAATCTATGTTTCAATGAATGTTGGATCTCCAGAGAGAACCCACCATGGCCTCTCATTTTGTATCCTAGATATTAAGTTAGGTTAATATACTTTCCTTAATATGACAAGTTCATTCTTTGGTCGTAACCATGCTTACGAGTCGTATTCTAGACAATCATATGGAGTGAAGTCTCAAACCTAGAGTGGGTTATTTTAGTCACAACTTGAGCTTACGACTTAGGGGGTGATTCGTACCCCTTGGTTACCACTCAAAGGCCTCATTTTGTTCCCACAGCAGTGTGGTTGACCTAGGAGAAGGCTACGGTATGAGTTAGGGTACCAATCGTACCCTAGGTTACGATTGCCAGAGGAACCATAAAGGAGAGTCATACCCCTACATGTGTGTGTTTTACAGCTTTTAATAAAGGACCTTTTGATCATTTAACTTGCCTAAAATCCAAATTCCTTGACCTATATAAGTGTATGCATCCTTCCAAGCCTTTATTTTAGAAGAATTAAACATCCAAAACACCCTAAAGGCTCTTAAAACAAGATTGGACGCTAAGGTTTGGAGGTGTTTATCTAGTGTCAAGGAAGAGGTCAAGATTGTTGGTAATTCAAGTTGTTTAAGGCATTTATATCTTCCCCTCTCTAAATAACTCTAAACCCATGTATTTCACACTTGAATTAGTAAGTGTGCATGGTGGTTTTGAATCAAATAAAAAAGGTTTTTAACACCTAAGGATGAATGATGATGATTCTTGTATACACTTATATTGATACATGTATTGGATGGTAGATTGTACGTGTAAGTGCTTGTTGTATATTTTTAACATGAGGGTTTTGAGTAACCCTAACCTTGATGATATCTACCATGAAAATGACCTTGTTATAAGTATACACCAAAGGTGTTTGTTAAAATGTCTAAGTGAAATCACTAGTTACATTTAATAATGTGTTGAGCTAGGGCAATGGCCCAAGTGACTATGAATGATAGTTTAATGACCTTGTGAAGGTATTATGAACCATGCATTATCAAATTGGTAACCTTGTTGGTTAATAGCTAATGTGAGGTTAAAGTCCCTAGATATAGGGATGAACTTGAATTGTGAATTCATCCTAAGTGTGGTAAGAATATGGTAATAGATTGTTAATGAAATGTAAATTTCTTGTGTGGGTGTTGATGACCATAAATGGAATTGAATAATTGAATTAAGTAAATACGTTGGCCAATTGAGATGATTGAGCAATGAAGGATCCCATAGTGACCATGAGGTCTTGTATATTGTTAAAATTGGCTAAATGGCTAGAGTCCCTACATGTTGTATTGAATGTGTGTTGATGCATGGACAAAAGGGTAAAGTACCAAATGTTAGCTAATAATAGTTGTGATGTCTAGAGGATAAAGTCTCTTTCCTCTCATAATGGATTAAGGTTAAAGTCCCTTGCCCAATGAAAATGCAAGGTAAAGTTTGTTGCTTTAAAAGAGCTCTTGAGGTCAAAGCACCTCGCCTCATGAAGAGGCTTATGGTAAAGTCCACTTATGCCCCGTGGTAAAGTCCACCCATGGCTTGTGGTAAAGTCCAGCTATGTGTATGGGTAAATTCCCTTATTTGAATGGCCTAAGTGTTTGGGTAAAGTCCCTTAGTTGAATGATGGTGTGAGGATACAGTCCTTTTGCATAGTGAATGTGTGTACATGGATAAAGTCCCCGATCTAATAAATATGTGTATGCGGCTAAAGTCCTTGGTGTACTAAGCATGATTAATACATAGGTGTGGAAGGTGGTAGTCCTCCACTTGATAACTAATGAATGAATACTTGAGAATATTGATTTGCCTTAGTATCTTGATTGTCATGTGGTATGTGTATATGTATGGATAAGTATATGAATGTAATGCAATGTGTTATATTTATTTGTTGTTGATTTATGATGTTATCTTATCACTTACCTTGAGTTACATGATATCATTTCAACCACTAACCATCTCCTGATGCTACATCCCCACATGATGTAGGCACAGAGCATCTTTTTCTTTTCTTATACAGTGACTTATGGATCAAAGCAGTTCGTGCTTTGACTTGAAGGGGTGAGTTTCCTTTTATCTGGAAGATGTTAATCTCTTATTCCTTATATTTATACTTAGTCTCTTTAAGACTTGGTTTGGCTATAGTCGGGGTCTTGTCCCGACATATATATTTATTGACTTCAGTTTGTGTAGAAGCGTTATGAACAACTGTGAACTTGGGCATAGTTATTGTTATAAATATAATGTTGGCTTATGTTATTATTTCGATTATTCTGATATATGAGTTTGATTCTCTCCAACTCCTATGGTAAGTTGAGACAATTGGTAGGTTTATCGGGGCAACCTCCGATTTATGTGAGCTTAAGGCGCCCATACAACATAGCCTAATTTTTTAGTTGTGTAAAGTTGGTATCAGAGCCTAGGTTAATGGTCGGTTAGGTTTTCATAATACCGTGTCAAGCAGAGTCTCTTTTGTGGGTGTGAAGTGTGTCACACTTATAAAAGGAAAGCTATGAGACATTTTTTGAAATATTACGCTTTCTTATTTTCAATCTCAAGATATTGAGTCTAAGGTCTTGGATTTCCTCTGATTCCATTTGCTATCTTTCAGATCATGCCTCAAAGAAGATCTGAGACTCAGACAGAAACTACTGTAGATCCTATGAACGAAGCATGTCCAACTTTTAGAGTTCAGACCTGGGCTATGGCTACGGCAGCTGGCCATCCTCATGGGTTCTACCTACCAATCTTGCTCATAAGAGTGGTATTCTTCCTTAATCCCCTAAAAGGAATGCTACTAATGCAGATTTTCGTCACTCTATCAACCTCTTGAATCAATTGGTAGCCTCTCAAGCGGAGTGTGGTTCTTTGACTACCATTTCTTCTAATACCACAAGAATTAGAGAATTTATGAGGTTGAGCCCTCCTATGCTCTCTGGTACCAAGGTTGAGGAAGATCCTTAAGGTTTCATTGATAAAATGGAGAAAATATTCCAAATCATTCATGCTTTGAAAATTGGGGTGTTGATTTTTCTTCTTACCAATTGAAAAATGTAGCGTATCAGTGGTGCAAAGCATGGGATTTGTCTAGGGGTATTTATGCTAGTCCGAATTCTTGGGTGGATTTCTCAGAGAATTTCCTTGACTATTTCTTTCCTCAAAAGTTGAGAGAGGCAAAGGAAGAAGAGTTCTTGAACTTAAATCAAGGGAGAATGTCTGTTCAAAAGTATTCCTTGAAATTCCATCAAGTGTCAAGGTATGCTCCCGAGATTATTTTTTGCATGAGGGCTAGAATATGTAAGTTCATCTCCAGATTGTCCCGTGAGTTGGTTCTCAAAATCAAGGAAGCCTTGTTGATTGAGAACATAGATATTTCTAGATTAGTAATGTATATTCAACAAGTGGAATATGAGAATAATAAGCAAGTTGAGCTTAGTGAGAAGCAAGGAAGGAAGTTTAGGCCTTTCGAGAGTAGTGGTGGAAATAGTGGCAAATGGCCATGAAAGAAGTAGGGGAGTTTGGGTTTGTTCTCCTCGGCTAGTGTTCTCTCTCCTTACTTAAACTTCTCAGGTGGTCATTAATTGCAGTTTAGTGGTAGGTCCCAGGCACAAGATACCAGATCTCAGACTAGTGGTGCACAGTCGACTCTACTCTGCCCTTCTTGCAAATTTTGTGGTCAGAGTCATTATGGTGAGTATGAGAAAAGGAGAGGTAGATGTTTTCATTATGTTCATCTTGGGCACATGTAGCATGAGTGCCCCATATTGTCCTTCATATGAAAATGCCATTCCTTGGTCGTAATAATGCTTACGAGTTATATACTGGTCAACCGTATGGAGTAAAGTCTCAAACCTAGAGCAGACTATTTTGGTCACAACTTGAGTTTCTGAATTAGGGGGTGAGTATTACCCCTTGGTTATGAATAAAAGTCCCCTTTTTGTACGCACCATAGTGTGGTTGACCTAGGAGAAGTCTAGGGTATGATTTAGGCTACCACTCGTACCCTAGGTTACGACTGCCAAAACAACCGTGAAGGGGAGTCGTACCCCTGCACGTGTGTGTTTTCCACTTTTAACCAAGGACCTTTTTATCATTTTAATTTACTAAAACTATATGTACTTGAACTATATAATTGTATGTAGCCTCCCAAGTCTTCATTTTACAAAACTTAAACATCATAAACACCCTAAAGGCTCTTGGAAGTAAGATTAGAGGCTAGGGTTTGGAGGTGTTCATCTAGTGTCAAGGAAGAGGTCAAGATTGTTGGTAATTCAAGTTGTTTAAGGCACTTATATCTTCCCCTCTCTAAATAACTATAAACCCATGTATTTCACACTTGAATTAGTAAGTGTACATGGTGGTTTTGAATCAAATAAAAAGGGTTTTTGATACCTAACGATGAATGATGATGATTCTTGGATATACTTATTTTAATACATGTATTAGCTGGTAGATTGCATGTGTGGGTGCTTTTTGTATGTTTTTTAACATGAGGGTCTTGTTTAACCCTAGTCTTGATGATATCTACCATGAAAATGACCATGTTATAAGTATGCACCAAAGGTGTTTGTTAAAATATCTAAGTGAAATGACTAGTTGTATGTTGATAATGTGTTGGGCTAGGGCAATGTACCAAGTGACTATGAATGATTATTGAATGACCTTGTGAAGCTATTATGAACCATGAATTATGAAATTGGTAACCTTGTTGGTTAATAACTAATGTGATGGTAAAGTCCCTAGATATGGGGATGAACTTGAATTGTGCATTGAACCCAAGTGTATTAAGAATGTGGTAATAGATTGTTAATGAAATATGAATGGCTTGTGTGGGTCTTCATGACCATGAATGGAATTTTATAATTGAATTAAGTGAAGGCGTTATCCTATCGAGATGATTGAGCAATGAAGGCTCCCATAGTGACTATGAGGTCTTGTATAGTGTTAAAATTTGCTAAATGGCTAGAGTCCCTAAATGTTGTATTGAATGTGTGTTGATGCATGGATAAGAGGGTAAAGTCCCAAATGTTAACTAATTGTGGTTGTGATGTCTTGAGGTTAAAGTACCTTGCCTCATGTGATGTCTTGTGCGTAAAGTCCCTTGCCCAATGAAAATGCAATGTAAAGTCTGTTGCTTAAAAAGAAATCTTGAGGTTAAAGCACCTCTCCTCATGGAGAGATTTGTAGGAAAGTCTACTTATGCCTCGTGGTGAATTCCACCCATGTTCTGTGGTAAATTCCACCTATGTGTGTGGGTAAAGTCCCTAGTTTGAATGACCTAAGTGTTTGGGTAAATCCCTTGGTTGAATGATGGTATGTAGATAAAGTCTTTTTGCATAGTAAATGTGAGTACATGGGTGAAGTCCCCAGTCTAATAATAATGTGAATTCGAATAAATTCCTTGGTGTACTAAGCATGATGAATCCATTTGTGTGGAATGTGGTAGTCCTCCACTTTACATCTAATGAATGAATACTTGAGAATGTTGATGAGACTTGATATCTTTGTTGGCATGTGGTATGTATATATGTATTGATAAGTGTATGAATGTAATGAAATATGTTATATTGATTTGTTGTTGATTGATGATGTTATCTTATCACTTTTCCTTGAGTTATATGCTAGCGTTCCAACTGCTAACCATCTTTGGGCGCTATGTCCCCACGCGACGTAGGCACCGGAGCATCTTTTTCTTTTCCCGTGCAGTGACTTATAGATCAAAGTGGTTCATTCTTTAACTTGAAGGGGTGAGATTTCTTTTATCCGAAATATGTTCATCCCTTAGTCCTTATCATTAGACTGAGTCTCTTTAAGACTTGGTTTGGATAAAGTCGAGGTCTTGTCCCGACATATACATTTATTGACTTTGATTTATGTAGTGGTGTTGTGAACAACTGTGAACTTGGGCATAGTTATTTTTATGAATATAATGTTTACTTATGTTATTATTTCCGCTATTCTGATATATGAGTTGGATTCCCTCCAAATCCTATGGTTTGTTGAGACAATTAGGTAAGGTTATCGGGGCGACCTCCAGTTCATGTAAGCTTGAGGTGCCTATACGACATGGTCTGAAGTTCAGGTCGTGTCAAATTTCCATCTTGTTCGTGATCAAAGAATGTCCTAGAATTGAACAAGAACTAAAAATATGACTCTTGGCACTTACTAAGTCAACATGTGGACCGCAAGTAGGACCAACGGACTGCACGTATGCAAAGCATGTGCTAGAAGACCAAAATCCCGAGAGCTGAACTTGCAGGATGTTTTCCCCCACTACCTGTGCCCTGTACCTATGCCCAGGGTCGGGACCACAAGTACTACTTGCGCCCAGGGTCAGAACGCAAGTACAGACCACAAGTGCATCCCGAGATTTTACAATGCTTCAGTAAAGTGGCCATAACTTTTCACCCCGGTATTAGATTGAGGTAAAATTGGTATCGTTAAAAGGATAATTCAATTATCTATTGGATAGAGAGAAATTTCCAAGCCAATTTTCTCCTATTTTATTTGGGATTTGGATCTATGTTTTCCGTGTATCCCAATTGCACTCTGATGAGGCTTTTAAGTCCTATATGCATGGGTAATTAAGTTTTCCTATTTTAACTAGTATTTGAACTCTAGGGTTTCTTGTAACCTATAAATACCATTTAGTATTTTTTTGGTTTATTAAATTCAACATTCATCACATAATTCAGAAAAACACATTCACTTATTGGTTGACTAAGAAGGAGGCCTATTTGGGGCCAAGTTCTCAACCATTTTGTTGTTTCTTGGTTTGTTATTCAATTTAAGACTTTGGGATTTATTATTTGCATTATTATGAGATTAGTCTTGTAATTTTTTCTGTAGATTCCATGATTGATCTCATAAGTATGTGCGGCTATTTCCCTTAGCTAGGGTTGTGGGAACCCTAGCAGATTAATGAAGTAGAGGAAATTCCAAGTCATTCTAAATAAAAATTCTTGCATGTATTGGGTTTTCCTTGTTATTATAGATTTATTAGTTGTGGCCAACAAATTCTTGCATGTTTTGGTTTTCCTTGTTATTATAGATTTATATTTGTGGCCAACATTAAGATCCCGCCTAGATTATTACTACTTACTCCAAAAGAGTAGTGACTAGGAAAAGAAGATCATAATAGTAATTTGAAGATTAACGGACGATCTACACTACTAGGTATTATATAAGTAAGATCATTCACAATCATATAATAGCTATAGACTCAAATGGTAATAATTAACTGATATCAAGATAAATCTTAGTAAGGCAACATCCTGAGACTCAAAAGGTAAAAGCTGAACTGTTGATGGTACATAACTTATTGATTCTGCATGCAAGATATTGGAATAGTTCGATAGCGCATGATAAGTCCACTGAGCTGAGAAGCCAAGGGGAACACAAGCCTACTGTTCTGACACTACCCGAACCTTGTCGTAATGGGCATCCCTAGTCCGACAAGGACCGAGGACCACCCCCGTTACCCAACCCCACCGCCAAACACAAACCCTGAGTCAGATGAATTCTGAACATATAACAAGATAGCATAATTGTACCAATCAGTACTCTGGGATAGGTCTACAACCGTGAACAACCCAAGCAAGTCAAACCAACCAATATCCAACCAGTAAAAACACCAAACCAAACCAAAACAATAACCAAGATTATGTCCATAACCTAACATAATAGAATGGAACAAACATAAATTTAGTCCAACAATATCAGCCCTAGTACCAATGTAAATACTAAGGCTGACACTACTACCAACACCGCCTATTCCAACCAATAGTAGTTCCTCAAAGCCTATAACTAAAAGTAAAACAATATCTGGTTGGGACATTCACCCAATCATATCCAAGTCCAATATCCATGAAATAACCAAAGTATGAAAAAACATCCATGATATGAAATGGATCCTTTCGGAGTATGGAAGCTCACCACTTTAATCCAACCGAGTTGATCCTGAGTTGGAGCACTAAGCACGAAGAGTTGAATGGTCGACTCCAGTATTGCATGGGGATATAGCAGCCTAAAGATGGATTAGCGGGTGAACACTAGCAAGTACGCATGATAATGATAAAATAAATCCTACCATTAAAGCCAATGAAACCAACCATATGCATTCACAACCATACATACATATATATAACCATGCTGGGAAAGGAAATCGGGTTTAGCATACCTTTAAAATCATTAACCTGGGTATGTGTAGCTTAACCGACCTAGAACCACCCACGGGCTATATGGGTCCCAGTGTAAACCCTTGAACAGGCTCCGATGTGTGTGTCCTATGAACCTTAGATACCATAGGAGTAGTGGATTCCCGGGTACACTTCGCTCTTCATGATACATATGTACAATTGTCCTTAGAGGATTTTTCATGTATCCCATAAGTATCATATATGGTCGTCATGACCAATCCTCATGTTGGAAAACATGAGTTTCCAGTGTCCGTCCATTGGAGACATACCTTCACGATTAGTTATCACACCCCGCCATTATTGCACAATAAAAACCATTACTACTCAACCAAACCACCATTACATTTATTATTAACCAAGGCTATAAGTAGTGGTATCGTCATACCGACTATAAATTGCAAGCAATGTCCTTAGCCATCCTTTTTAGAAGAAGGGATTCCTATGTACCCATATATTACATTATTAAGTTGACTTAGGGGAATCCCATGTACCCCACAAGATGATCATTATTATATTGGCTTAGGGTATTCCCTTGTACCCCACAAGGCTTTCAAATAAACCAACCATAAACACCAAGACCTTACCATTCAACCATTCAAATTCATTTAAACCATTTATACCATTTAGGGTTACATTACCAAGTTACACCATGCAATAGTTCCATTAAAAGTACAAAAAATATAGTAAAAACATTCTCATAGGCACTTTATCAAACACATTGGGGCATAGTGTTTCAAAAACCCAAACCACATACCAATTAACTATTCCCATTTATCTAAATGTCCAAACCAACATTAAATCATGTAAATCCATAATTAAAACATGGGAAAACCATAACCAAGTGTTTATAACCAAAAACCTCTACATATATTTCAAAACCCAAAATAATACGACAGTTATGCCATGAAAACAATTCATAAAACATGCCTTTAGTTGGAACTAACAATGAGGGAGGAGTAACTTGCCTTAGATTAAGAAGAAAATGAGAAGAAGTCACCCATAAGAACCTCAATTTACCACCTTAGAGGAAACCCTAGCTTTTTCTTAACCCAAGAGCTTTGAGAGATTTTGAGAGAGTTTCAAAGTGTTTGATTGAATGCAAATAGGTTAATGAAGCCCCAAGAAGGTATTTTAAGTCGTAGGGTCCCAAGGAGTTATCAGGAGAAATATCCTGATTACCCTCACTTAAACTATATTATTTTCCCACAGGAGGGTGCAACCACCCCCTCTATCCGTACCTTAGGGTACAAGTGGTACCCACTGCTATACCCCATGCAGAATCTCAATCCCCATACTGACCAACCTATGACTCTTAAGTCCCACTCGTACCCAATCATATGATTGGTATCCCATAAACCGTACCCACAACAAAAAAGGATCACCTAAGTTGAGACATAGGACATCATACGAGTTGTATCATACGACTCGTACCCTATCAAATGACCCTTATAGAGAAGTCGTACCTTGGAAAGTAGCTAACCCAATAATACTGGTCAATATACGAGTAATGAGCCCTAAACCGTATCCCAACATATGACTAGTACCCCAAGTCGTATGATGTCCAGAGAGTTTGAAACTCAAGAAATATTATAAGGACCAAACCCCAGGGTGTTTTAGTCTCCCCCACTAGGATCATTCCTCCCAGAATGACAGACCAAGTAGTACCAGCACGAATTACACCCAAACATAACCATTCTAACCTTTAACTAAGTTAGAAAACAAAGATGCAAGGAAATAAACCTCTCTTTAACCAAGGTAGAAAACAAAGATATTATCAAGAACGCATACCTTCTGCACGAATATCTAGAGCATGTCCTCTTCCGCTTCCCAAGTAGCTTCTTCCACCTTGTGGGTCTACCATAAAACCTTAATCGATTCTACATTCATGGTTAATAACCGATGAACCCGCCGATCCGAGATCTCAACCAAAATCTCTTCATAAGATAGAGAAATTAAGATACCCAAACCTTACCATACTGCATCAAAACACAACCAAGTCCTACCCGGGATGCACCGTAATAAACCACAAACCCCTTATTGCCTTCAGGCAGGGTCAAAATTGAGCCAAAGTTAGCTTATCCTTCAACTTCTCAAAAATACCCTCACAAACATCCGACCAAGAGAACTTTACCATCTTCTATGTCAACTTAGTCAATAGCGCATCTATCATCCAAAAACTCTCCATAAACCTCCTATAATACCCAGCCAAACCCAAGAAACTCCAAATATCGATTGGATTTATGGATCTAGGCCACTTTTTAACCACCGCCATATTTTGTGGATCCACCATGATCCCCTCACAGAATAATATAACCCAGAAAAATGACAGCGTTCAACAAAAATTAACATTTTAAGAATTTGGCATACAACTGCTGCTCTTTCAAGGTCTGCAACACCACATGTGGGTGATTGCCATGATCCATCTCACTTTTAGAATATACCAAAATGTCATCAATGAACCTAATAAAAAAAAGATCTAGAAACTGACAAAAGACCCTGATCATCAAATACATGAATTTCACTAGGACATTGGTTAAACCAAATAACATATCCAACAACTCAAAGTTCCCACACCCAGTATAAAAAACTATCTTAGGGATATCTACCTCCCTAATATTAATCTGATGATACCCAAATCTATGATCAATCGTGAACAAGAACTTGGCACCTTGCAACTGATCAAGCAAGTCTTCTATCCTTGGAGAAAAACTTTGCACCTTACAACTGATCAAACAAGAAGAACCACTTTTCTCCTATTTCGTTAGGTCTTTGGTTCTAAAGTTTTTGTGCATCCCAATTACACTTCTATGAGGCTTTTAAGTCTTAATATGCATGGCTAATTAAGTTTTCCTATTTTAATTAGGATTTGAACTCTAAGGTTTCTTGTAACCTATAAATACCATTTAGGCTTTGTTTAGTTTAATATATTCAACATTTATCGCATAATTCAGAAAAACATATTCATATATTAATTGATTGAGAAAGAGGCCCCTAAGGTGACAAGTTCTCAACCATCTTGTTACTGATTAGTTTCTTATTCAATGTAAGACTTTGGAATTTATTATTTTCATTATTGTGAGATTGACCTAGTAATTTTTCTGTGGATTCCATGATTGATTTGTTAACTATGAGTGGCTAATTCCCTTAGCTAGGGTTGTGGGAACCCTAGCAGAATAACGAAGCAGAGGAAGTGTCAAGTCATTCTAGATAAAATTCTTGCATGTATTGGGTTTTCTTTAGTCTTATTGATTTCTTAGCGGTGTCCAACATTAAGATCCCACCTAGATTATTGCTACTTACTCCAAAAGAGGAGTAGTGACTAGGAAATGAAGATCACAACTGCAATTTGAAAATTAACAATCAATCTACACTACTAGGTATTAGCTAAGTAAGATCGTTAACTATCATCAAATAACTAGAGACTCAAAAGGTAATAGTTAATTGGGATTAAGATAGGGGTTAGTAAGGCGACATCCTGAGACTCAAAAGGGAAAAGGTGAAATCTGTCAGCTCATCCAAAAGACTGTTGATAGTACATAACTTATCGATTCTGTATGCAAGATAATGCAATAGTTTGACAGTGCACGATAAGTCTACTGAGCTGAGAAGACAGGGGAAACACAAGCCTAATGTTCTTACCCGACCCAAACTAGGGCTTTGTCATAATGTGCATCCCAAGTCCAACCAAGACTAGGGACTACCCTCGTTACCCAACCCAACCACTAAATACACACACTAAGTCAAATAAATTCCAAACATATAACAAGATAGCGTAATTGTACCAATCCGTACACTGGGATAGGTTAAGAACCATGATCAAACCAAGTAAGTCCAACCAACTAATATCTAACCAGTAACCAAAACCAAACTAAAACAATAACCAAGAGTCTATTAAGGACATAACATAATAGGATGGAACAACCATAAATTCAGTCCAACAGTATCAGCCCCAATACCAATGCCAATACTATGGCTGACACCAATACCAACAATGCCTATTCCAACCCATAATAGATCCATAAAGCCTCCAACTTAAACCAAAACTATATCTGGTTGGGATATGCCCCCAACCATAGCTAAAATTAATATGTCACGACTCGAACAAGAGCCTGGCCGTGATGAACATCCCAAACCCTGAGGGCCCGAAATGTCCCTCTCTATCTGGTAAGCATGAACACATTCATATAAATGAAAAAGATGCAGAAACATAATCTGCTACAGAAACATGGTCAATTCTAAATTCAGCATAAGTATGAAACTTGAAAATCAACTACATCTAATAACATCTGACTCAGCCTGCAAAATCTCTACTACCAGAAAATCTGACAACTGTCTGAAAACAGGGACAAGGCCCCCAGTAGACCAAAATGATAATAAGGGACATAATCTGAAATATGGGCCTTCTGGAATAGAGAAGGCTCACCAACTAATCACTACAATGCTATCTGACGAATCTACTGCCTTTCTGGACCCCTAGACTGAGCCTCCAAACCTGGAGGGTGGAGGGGAGGTCAATATAGATGTACTGGTATGCAAAGAAATCCAAAATAAAGCTTATATATAAATAAAATAGTTTGGGAAACAACTTTGTCAAAACATTATACATCAAATGGCTTTCGAAACACATGGGTACATTTCTGAAAAATATGTAATCTGCCTGTCAATGCAAGTTCTGGTCTGTATATTACTTCTGAGTAAAGTGGAACTCCCCTATAATTCTGATATTCCATGGGAGGTATGGAATCCGCCATTGACTCGGCGGGGAAGCCCCCAACCCAAGTGTGCCGCAAGGGTTGGAGTTCCTGAATCCGATACGCCACATGGATCTAGACTAGCATAATAAATAAACTCAGATCAGCAAGTCACAGTTTTGGGCGATGAGTTGTTTAATACTCACTCCTTTTTTAGGGGACCACCTAAACTCTCTTTATGCCTAATTTTATCCTATTCTAAATCATGCATGTTTCTAGTTTTAACATCTAAAAGGTCTGATTTTAAACATGCATTAAATCTGTTCTGAATTATCATGGCATAATCTGAATTGGTGTAGTCACACCAAGACTTGCAAGTCCTATTTCTGAGCCATAATGCATCATGCATAATTTGTTCATTAAAACACATTTTAGACCACCGAAACATGCAAACAATATAAAAGATTTCATGTTCCGAGAACACAAGTCAAAACTATGCTCAGATTGTTCAAACATATGGTGGTCATGTGCTTTTGGTAAAATCATGCACTCTTTCATTATATGAATATTTTCAACATTTATCAATATGCACAACCCTCTCTTTCGAATTCAAAACCATAAATCAATTTGTAACATTAATCAAGATATTTCATATCATGCTTTTCAAGATACATTCAAAACAATCCATATAGTAAGAAAATTGGGAAAATCATACCAAGAGAGGGATTCATGTGCGTCATGCTCTCAATTCATTCATAAATCATAAAACATATGCATACGTATATATAATTTCAAATCAATTTGGAAAAGGTCAAAAGACCAAAACAATACCATCAAGATTTCTAAAATATGAATGTATTCATAAATCTGGAAACCCCTATCTTAAAATCATGATTTATATGCCTATGAGATTTTTAGAAAAACCCTGCGTACCTCAAAATAGGAAAACAATGGGTATTTCTTGAAGCCTATGATCCGGGGATTTCGAATCTTCAATTGATTTTGAAAACCCACGGTTGAATCTTGAGTTTCTTGAAGTTCTTATTTGAAGCTCTAGAGAGGATTCTTGGTGATTTTGATGAAAGTAGGGTTAAATTGCTCAAACATACCCTAAATCCTTTGTTTGGACGGTTTTAAAGGCTAGGCAAAAGTCAAAATTATCCTTAATGACTCCTAAACGGAACTGGAAATTTGAACGTAAAAACCCAATTTTGGGTGCCACCGCGACGCGCCACAATCGCGGTGGTCCACTAGAATTCGACGAGTGGGAAATTGAGTGCCTCCGCGATGCGCCACCATCGCGGAGCCCCACTGGAATTTGACGATTTTCAATTTGACCCTCTCCGCGATGCACTAGATACCAAAATGACGATGTTTACAACTGGAACTTTAAATTATTCATAACTTCTTGCCGAGGGTCTGTTTTGGACGAATCTTATATCGTTGGAAAGCTAATTCAGTCATCTACGTAATGAAAGGTTGAAATCTTGAAAATTCCACATGAAAATTAATTCAGATCATTCTAAAAGCTAATGCTTAGACTTTCCATGGATGGAATTTAGCTAAGAAGATGTCGGGGTGTTACACAATATCAATGAAATAACCAAAGCATGAAAAGACATCCATGAAATAAAATGGAGTCTTTTAGAGTATGGAAGCTCAACACTTCAATCCAACCGAGTTGATCCCGAGTTTGAGCTCTAAGTAGGAGTAGTAGAATGGTCGGTTCCTACATCTCATGGGGATATAGCCTCCCAAAGAGAAGTTAGCTGGTGAATGCTAGCAAGTACTCTGGATAACTACAAAATAATGCCAACCTTTAAAACCAATTAAACCAACCATATGCATTCACAACCATACATGCATATATATATATATATATATATATATATATATATATATATAACCATGCTGGGAAAGGGTACCAGTCTTAACATGCCTTTAAAAATCATTAACCTGGGTATGTGTAGCTTAACTAACATAGAACCACCCATAGGCTATATGGGTCCAGTGTAACCCCCTGAACAAGCGTCGATATGTGCAGCCGCATAAATTAGAGATACCATAGGAGTAAGGGATTCCTGGGTACCCTTTGATCTCCATGTTACATATGTGCGAGAGTACTTAGTGGATTCCCGTGTAACCCATAAGTATCATGTAAGGTCGTCATGACCAATCCATATGTCAGCAAACATGAGTTTCCATTTTCCGTCCATTGGACTCACACCTTCAAGATTAGAGATCACACCCCTCCATTATTGACCAATTAAAACCATTACCACACAACTAAACCACCATTCCATTTATTATTAACAAAGGCTATAAGTAGTAGTAGTATCGTCATACTGACTATAGCATGCAAGCAATGTCTTTAGCCATCCTTTTAGAAGAAGGGATTCCCATGTACCCACAAATTACAATATTAAGTTGACATGGAAGAATCCCATGTACCTCACAAGATAATCATTATAATGATTGATTAGGGGATTCCCTTGTACCCCACAAGGCTTTCAATTAGACCAACCATAACCACTAAGGCCTTACTATTTAACCATTATAATTTATTTAAACCATTTATACCATTTAGGGTTCTATTACCAAGCTATACCATGCAATAGTTCCATTAAAAGTTTTAAAATATAATAAAAACATTCTCATAGGCATTTTATAAAACACATTGGAGCATAGTGTTTCCAAAACGAAAGCCAAGTTCCAATTAACTATTCCAATACATCCAAATATCCAAAACACCATTAAAATATGTAACTCAATAATTAAAACATGGAAAAACCATAACCAGGCATTTATAAAAAAAAACCTAACATCTATTTGAAAAACCAAAACCATACAACAATTATGCCATAAAAACAAGTCATAAAACATGCCTTTAGTTGGAACTAACAATATGGGAGGAGTAACTCTCCTTGAATTGAGAATAAGATGAGAAGAAATCGCCCCTAAGAGCCATAACTGGTCAGCTTGGAGGAAAACCTAGCTTTTTCTTAACCCAAGACACTTGAAATATTTTGACAGAGTTTCTAAGTGTTTGATTGATTGTTAAAAGGTTAATAAAACCCCAAAATGGTGTTTCAAGTCATGGGGTCCCAAGGAGTTATAAGGGGAAATGTTCAGATTAGCCCCACTTAAACTATATTAATTTTCCACAAAAAGGTATGACAACCCCCTCCATCCATATCTTAGGTTACGAGTGGTACCCACCACTTGTAGCGCAAGCAGAATTTCAACCCCCCATATTGACCAACCAATGACTCCTAAGTCCCACTCGTACCCAATTATATAATTGGTACCCGTAAACCATACCCACGACAGAATACGATCACCTAAGTTGAGATATGGGACATCATATGAGTTGCATCATATGACTCGCACCCTATCAAATGACCCTTATATAGAAGTCATATACGAGTGATGACTCCTAAGTCATATCCTAACATACGAATAGTACCCCTAGTCGTATGATGTTCAGTGAGTTTGAAACTCAGGAAATTTTCTATGGACCAGAACCCAAGGTGTTTCAGTCTCCCCTAATATGATCATTCATCCCCGAATGATGGACAAGGTATTACAAGCACGAATTACACCCAAACATAACCATTCCAACCTTAAACTAAGTCAGAAAAAATGCAAACAAATAAAGCTCCCTTTAACCAAAGTTAGAAAACAAAGATGTGATCTAGAACACATACCTTCCACATAAATATTCGAAGAAAAAATCAAATATGAATACTTGGACTTCATGTCCTCTTCTGCTTACAAAGTAGCTTCACCCACCTTGTGGTTCTGCCATAGAACCTTAATCCACCTATATTCGTGGTCCATAACCGACGAACCTACCGATCTGAGATCTCAACTGGGATCTCTTCATAAGACAGAGAATTCGAGATTCCCAAACCTTTTAAAAAACAACCGATAAAGGATCACCTACATATTTTCTCAACATAGAGAGAAGGCAACTCCAATTCATACGCAATATCACCAACCCTCCTCAAAACCACATATGGAAAAACATACCATGGAGTGAGCTTTCCCTTTTTTCCAATCTGTATTACTCCCTTTATGGGAGACACCTTTAGAAACACCTAATCCTCAACCTCAAACTCCAAGTATCTATGTCTTACATCTGCATTGGACTTTTGGTGACTTTAGGCAGCCTGAAGCCTATCCTGAATCACCTTTACCTTCTCCATATCCTGATATATCACGTCTTGACCAAACATATTTGCCTCAAAAGGCTCAAACCACCCAATAGGAGATCTGGACCTCCTATCATACAATGCTTTAAAATGGGTCATCCCAATGCTAGAATGATAACTATTGTTTTTAGCAAACTCTACAAGAGGTAGATGCTCAACCAAACTACTACCATGATAAATCACACATGTATGAAGCATATCCTCCAACATCTGAATAGCCCTCTCTACCTGCCCATCCATCTAAGGGTGAAAAGCAATCATCAAACTAACCTTACTATCCAACCCCTTCTGAGAGGACCACAAAAAGTGAAATGAAAATTACATACCACAATCAGAGATAATAAAAATAAATATCCCATGCAGCTTCACAATCATATGAAGATACAACCTCACATAATCCTCAGAAGAAAAGTTAGTCCTCACTAGCAAAAAGTGAGACAACTTTGTCATCCTATCCACTCAAATCAAATTGATTTTGAAACTGAAGAAGAACGGTAATGAAATCTATGTTGATCACTTCCCATTTATATTTCGACAATTCAATCTCTTGATATAAACCTTCAGGCTTTATGTGCTCAACTTTCACTTGCTTACACACCATTTATTTGGCCACAAAATCAGCCATATCCTTCTTCATACCATTCCACCAGTACATCTAATTGAGATCTTAATACATTTTTGTCGAATTAGTATGAACAACATAGTGCGATTCATGTACCTCATCCAATACCCTTTCTCGCAATCAATCATTGTAGGGAACACATAACCTTTCTTGGTACCTATGGTACCATCACCACTAATCTCAAATACCATTACCTTTTGCCCACCTACATCACTCTTGATTAATATCAAGACAGAATTTAGCATTTGTTTCTCCTTGATCTCTGCACCTAGAGACGATTAAACCACTTTTTGTACTAACACACTACCATTCTCGGAGTCCAAAAAGAACACTCTAAGACTAGCCAAGTGGTGAATAGCCTTTACCAACTCTGGTTTCTCTTTTTCCACATGAGCTAAACTCGCCATCAATAACTTGTCAAGAGCATTAGCAACAACATTAGCCTTACCTGGATAGTGGTGAAGACTCATGTCATAATCCTTTAGAAGCTCAAGCCATCTCCTCTACCTGAGGTTAAGCTCCATATGAGTGAACACATACTATAGACTTTTATGATCCGAGAAGATGTCTACGTGCAGTCCATACAAATAATGCCATCAAATTTTTAGAGCAAACATCACCGCTAAAAGCTCCAAATCAGGAGGAGGATAGTTCCTTCCATGTACCTTCAACTGCCTGGAAGCATAGGCAATCACCATACCATGTTACATCAAAACACAACCAAGTCCCACCCGAGATGCATCGCAGTAAACCACAAACCCCTTATTTCCTAAAGGCAAGGTCAAAATTGAGTCGAAGTTATCTTATCTTTCAACTTCTCAAAACTACCCTCACAAGTATCTGACCAAGAGAACTTTACCATCTTCTGATTCAACTTAGTCAATAGGGCAGCTATTATTGAAAAACTTTACATAAACCTCCTATAGTACCTAGCCAAACCTAAAAAGCTCTGAATGTTGGTTGGATCCATGGATCTAGGCCACATATTAACCATCAACACCTTTTGTGGACCATCATGATCCCCTGACAGATATAATATGACCCTAAAAAGTGACAGCATTTAATAAAAATTCACATATTCAGAATTTGGCATATAGCTGCTGCTTTTAAAAGGTTAGTAACACCACACATTGGTGATTGGCATGATCCATCTGACTCTTAGAGCACACCAAAATATCATCAATGAGCACAACGACAAAACAATCCAGAAATTGATGGAAGACCCTGTTCATCAAATCCATGAATGCAACTAGCGCATTGATCAAATGAAATGACATAACCAAGAACTCAAATTTCCCATACTGAGTACGAAAAGTCATCTTAGGAATATCCACCTCCCTGATCTTAAGTTGATTATACCCATATCTAAGATCAATCTTGGTGAAGAACTTGTCACCTTGCAACTGATCAAACAAGTCAACTAGCCTTGGATGAGGATACTTGTTCTTAACCGTTACCTTATTCAACTGCCTATAGTCAATGCACATATAAAGGGAACCATCCTTTCTACAAATGAATAATACAGTGCACCCCACAAGGATACACTAAGACAAATGAAACCCTTATCCAAAAGATCTTTATATTGCTCCTTGAGTTCCCTCAACTCACCTGGAGCCATTTTATAAGGAGGAATAGATATTGGACGAGTGTCCGGAACCAAATCAATCCCAAACTCAATCTTTCTATCCAAAGAAACACCAGGAAGATCATCTGGAAAGACCTCAGGAAATTCATTCGCCACTGGGACTGAATGCAAAGAAGGACCTTTCAAGTTAGAGTCTTTAACCTAGACCAAATAATAGAGACTCTTTTTAAACCTCTGAGCACTAATATATGATATAAATTTCCTAGTAGGAACTAAGGAACCACCCTCCCACTCAACAAACATTCACAAGGGAACTTAAAGACAACCCTACGGGTTTGATAATTTAAGGACGTGTAGCACGAATGTAACTAATCCATACCTAGAATGACATGAAAATCCACCATATCTAAATCGAACAAATCCACAAAAGACTCCTCACTACTGACAGATACCACACACTTTATATACATTTTTAGCAACTATAGAGTCACCTATCGGGGTAGAAATAAAAAAAGGATCCGAAATAACCTCGGAATAAAAACTAAAATACACAGCCACAAATGGGGTCAAATAAGAAATAGTGGACCCCAAAATAAGTAAATAATACACATCACAAGAAAAGAGTTGTAACATACCAGTCACGACATCAGGCGATGCCTTAAACTCCTACGAAATAGCAAGAGCATATAACCTATTTTGGCCTGTGCCGGTACCAGAAGAAGAAATAGATGCAGAAGCAACACCCTTTATTTCAGGAGCAGATAAAAACTCAACTGAAACCTTATTCTCTCCCGAAGAAACCTGACTAACCGGACAATTTCAAAGTATATGACCTGGCTGACCACATTCAAAACACTTGCCCTTCCCTTCATCACAGAAGCCCCGATGTAACCTACCGCATGACATGCAAGGAGAAAAGGATAAAGTCAATTGTGCCCTACTATCCTAAGATTATCACCTTATACCCTGAAAAAAATTATTGCAACCCGGCTAACACCTGCCACCCGACTACTTCGAGTAAGGAGCACTACATGTAGAGAAAGAACTAGAACTCCCCAACTTTTTCATTGGCCACTTACCACCATCCCGACCACTTTGTTGTTGTCCACTCTGCTCAGAGAACCTGAACTTTTTACCCTGCCTTTCTCTATCTTAACATGTTTTCTATTTTCCTCCTCCACCTATTTCATATGAACAATCAACCTAGAAATATCCATGTCCTTGATCAACAATACAGTCTTGCTTTCAAGGAACAAATCTCGAGACAGTGCTGAAGTTAACTTTCTCATTATGTCCCTCATATCCGACACTATTTTTTTAGCATACCTAGATAGCTAGTGAAATTTCAAGGCAAACTCCTTGACCGACGTCTTTATTTGCTTCAGATTAATAAATTCCTCTTCTTTAGCTTCCCTCAACTCCTGAGGAAAAAAGATGTCCATAAATGCATTGGAGAAAGTCTCCCACGAAGATGACTCATCAACCTCGCCCCTTTCCTGATCTAATTCCTCATACCATTGGTACGTCATATCCTTTAGCTGATAGGTAATAAAATTCACCCCTTCCATATTCATGGCCTGCATAATCCTTAATATCTTTTCCTTATTATCCAGAAAACCCTGAGGATCCTCCTCCACCTTAACACCAGTAAAGAATTGAGGACTCTATTTCATAAACTGGCCAACCTTTGTGGCCTCAGAAGATGGAATAGCAGATGCACCAAGCTCAGCGTTAGAAACCACCAACTGAGCAATAATATGAATCTACCGATGAAACTCCATATTCATTAAGTCTTCCTAAGGATGACTACAAATAACCAATGGAACTCTAAAATAATCAAGGACTTGACCCCTAGACTGAGTATGGATCCCATGAGTAGAGCGTGTACCATCAACATTGTCCTCTGTCCATAACATAACATAAAAGGATGTAACAATCATAAATTCAATCAAATGGTAGCATCCCCAATACCAATGCCAATACTGAGGCTGACACTACTACCGACACTGTCCATTCCAACCTATAGTAGTTCCATAAAGCCTCTAACTGAAAGTAAAACAATATCTGATTGGGACATGCCCCCAACAATGGCCAAAATCAATATCCATGAAATAACCAAAGTATGAAAAAATATCCATGATATGAAATGGAGCCTTTCGGAGTATAGAAGCTTACCACCTCAATCCAACCAAGCTGATCTAGAGTTCGAGCACCAAGTAGGAAGAGTAGAATGGCTGGTTCTTGTATTGTTTGGGGATACAACCACCCAAATATAGGTTTGCGGGTAAATGCTAGCAAGTACTTAGGATAAGGACAAAATAATGTCAACCTTTAAAATCAATTAAATCAACCATATTTATTCACAACCATACATACATATATTTATAACTATACTGGGAAAGAGAAATAATTTTAGCATGCCTTTAAAATCATTAACCTGGGTATGTGTAGCTTAACCATCCTAGAACCACCATGGGCTACATGGGTCCAGTGTAACTGCCTGAACGGGCCCTGATATGTGTTGCCGTACGAAATGATGATATTATAGGAGTAAGGGACTCCCAGGTACCCTTTGGTCTACATGATACATATGTAAGTATAATTAGGGGATTCCTGTGCACCCCATAAGTATCATATAAGGTCGTCATAACACTTCCTAACATCGACAAACATGAGTTTCTAGTGTCCATCCATTAGACTCACACATTCATGGTTAGCTATCACACCCTGCCATTATTGGCCAACTGAAACCACTACCACACAACTGAACCACCATTCCATTTATTATTATTCAAGCCTCTAAGTAGTGCTATCGCCATACCAACTATAGCTAGCAAGAAATGTCCTAAGACATTCTTTTTAGAAAAAAAATATTACCATATACCCATATATTACATTATTAAGTTTACTTGGGGGAATCCCATAAGCCCCACAAGATGATCATTATTATGTTTTTAGGGGGATTCCCTTGTACCCCACAAGGCTTTCAATTAGACCAACCATAACCTCCAAGACCTTTCCATTTAACCATTCTAATTCCTTTAAAACATTTACACCATTTAGGATTCCATTACCAAGTTATACCATATAATAGTTCCATTAAATATCCAACAATATAGTAAAAGCAATCTCATAGGCATTTTATCTAACACATTAGGGCATAGTGTTTCCAAAACCAAAACCAAAACCAAGTACCAATTAACTATTCACAGGCTTCCAAATGTCCAAACCACCATTAAAACATGTAACAAACCATGCAAGTCCAACCAACCGATATCCAACCAGTAACTAAAACCAAACCAAAAAAATAACCAAGATTATGTCCACAACCTAACATAATAGGATGGAACAATCATAAATTCAGTCTAATGATATCAGTCCCAGTACCAATGTCAGTACTAAGGGAAACACCACTACCAACACCGCCCATTCTAACTAATAGTAGTTCCACAAAGCCTCTAACAGAAAGTAAAACAATATCCGATTGAAATATTACACCAAATATAGCCAAAACCAATATCCATTAAATAACCAAAGTATGAAAAGACATCCATGATATGAAAAGGACCCTTTCAAAGTATGGAAGCTCACCACTTCAATCCAATCGAGTTGATCCCAAATCAGAGCACTAAGCAAGAAAAGTAGAATGGTCGGTTCCTGCATCTCATGGGGATACAGCCACCCAAAGATGGTTTAGCGGGTGAACACTAGCAAGTACTCATGATAAGGATAAAATAATGTCAACCTTTAAAACCAATTAAACCAACTATATGCAATCACAACCATACATACATATATATAACTATACTGGGAAAGGGAATCGAGTTTAGCATGCCTTTAAAATCATTAACCTGGGCATGTGTAGCTTAGCCATCCTAGAACCACCAACGGGATATATGAGTCCCAGTGTAACCCCTTGAACGAGCCACGATGCATGTAGCCACACGAACTGGAGATACCATAGGAGTAAGGGATTCTCAAGTACCCTTCGTACTTCATGATACATATGTATAATTATACTTAGAGGATATTCATGTACCTCATAAGTATCATATATAGTCATCATGACCGATCCTCGTGTCATCAAATATAAGTTTCCAGTGTCCATCCATTGGATACACACCTTCATGATTAGTTATCATACACCACTATTATTGCCCAATTAAAACTATTACCACACAACCAAACCACATTTCCATTTATTATTAACCAAGTTTATAAGTAGTGGTATTGTCATACCGATGATAGCTTGCAATCAATGTCCTTAGCCATCCTTTTAAAAAAAAAGGGATTCCCATGAACCCATAGATTATATTGTTAAGTTGACTTAGGGGAATCCCATGTACCCCACAAGATGATCATTATTATGTTTACTTGGGGGATTCCCATGTACCCCACAGGGCTTTCAAATAGACCAACCATAAATATTTCTAATTAATTTAAACCATTTATACCATTTAGGGTTCCATTACCAAGTTATACCATGCAATAATACCATTAAAATTACAATCTATATACTAAAAGCATTCTCATAGGCATTTTATCAAACATATTAGGGCATAATGCTTCCAAAACCCAAACCAAGTACCAATTAACTATTCCCATGCATCCAAATGTCCAAACCACCATTAAATCAATTAAATCTATAATTAAAACATAGGAAAACCATATCCAATTATTTATAAGAAAAAACCTTAACATGTATTTGAAAACCCAAGACCATACAACAATTATGCCATGAAAAAATTAAAAAAGCATGCCTTTAGTTGGAACAAATAATGAGGGAGGAGTAACTTGCCTTAGATTGAGAAGAAGATGAGAAAAAATCACCCATAAGAGCCTCAATTTACCACCTTGGAGTAAACCCTAGATTTTTCTTAACCGAAGAGCCATAAGATATTTTAAGAGAGTTTCTAAGTGTTTGATTGAATGCAAATAGGTTAATAAATCCCCAAAAGGTGTTTTAAGTCATGGGGTCCCAAGGAGTTATAAGAGAAAATGTGCAAGTTACCCCCACTTAAACGATATTATTTTCTATTAAAAGGGTACAACTACCCCCTCTATTCGTACCCTAGGGTATGAGTGGTACCCATTGCTCTACCCATGCAGAATCTCAAACCCTCATACTGACCAACCTACGACTCCTAAGTTTCACTCGTACCCAATCATATGATTGGTACCCATAAACCGTTCCCACAATAGAATAGGATCACCTAAGTTGAGACATAGGATATCATACGAGTTGCATCATATGACTTACACCCCATCAAATGACCCTTATACAGAAGTCTTACCTTGGATAGTAGCCAACCCAACCATATTTATCAATATACAAGTGATGACGCCTAAACTGTATCCCAACATACGACTAGTACCCCTAGTTGTATGATGTCCAGAGAGTTCAAAACTCAGGAAATTTTATACGGACCAAAACCCAGGGTGTTTTAGTCTCCCCCTCCAGGATCATTCATTCTCGAATAATAGACAAGGTAGTACAAGCATGAATTATACCCTAACGTAACCATTCCAACCTTTAACTAAGTTAGAAAACAAAGATACAAGGAAATAAACCTCTATTAAACTAACCAAGGAAATAAACCTCTATTAAACTAAGTAAGAAAACAAAGATGTGATCAAGAACATATACCTTTTGCACAAATATCCAGAGCAGAAAACAAATGCAGATACTTGGACTTTATGTCCTTTTGCTCTTCCTAAGTAGCTTTTTCCACCTTATAGTTCCGCCATAAAACCTTAATCGAAGTTATATCCTTGGTCTGCAACTGATGAACTTGCTGATCCAAGATCTTAATAGGGGATCTCTTCATAAGAAAGAGAATCCGAGATACCTAAACCTTTCAAAGGAATAAGTAATGAAGGATCACCTACACACTTTTTGAACATAGAGACATGGAATACCGAATGATTGGAGCTAAACTAGAAGGCAACTATAATTCATAAGCAGCATTACCAACCCTCCTTAAGGCTATATAAGGACCAACATATCGAGGACAAAGATTCCCTTTTTTCCTAAACCACATTACTCCTTTATGAGGGACAACTTTAGGAATACCCTATGCTCAACCTCAAACTCTAAGTCCCTATGCCTTACATTCTCATAGGACTTTTGTAAACTTTAGGCAGCCTAAAGCATATCCCAAATCACCTTTACCTTCTCCATATCCTGATATACTAAGTCTGGACCAGACATATTTGCCACACTAAGCTCAAACCACCCAATAGAAGATTTGCACCTTCTATTATACAATACTTCAAAAGGGGCCATCCCAATGCTAGAATGATAGCTATTGTTGTAAGCAAACTCTACAAGAGCTAGATGCTCAACCAAACTACCACCATAATCAATTATACATGCACGAAGCATAGCCTCCAACATCTAAAAAGTCCTCTCTGCCTGCCCATCTATCTACGGATGAAAAGCAATACTCAGACTAACCTTAGTACCCAACCACTTCTAAAATGACCACCAAAAGTGACATGAAAACTATGTACCATGATAAGAGATAATCAAAATAGGTACCCCATGTATAATCACAATCTCATGAAGATACAACCTTGCATAATCCTCAACCAAAAAGTTTATCCTTACTGGCAAAGAGTGAGTTGGCTTTGCCATCCTATCCATGATGACCCAAACTGAATCAAACAGGTTCTGAGATCGAGAAAGATTGGTAATGAAATGTTTGTCACTTCCCATTTCCTTTTTGGAAATTCAATCTTATGATACAAATCTCCAAGCCTCATGTGCTCTACTTTCACTTGTTCATACACTATGCATTTGTCCACAAAATTAGCCACATCTTTCTTCATACCATTCCACTAATACATCTCCTTGAGATCATGATACATTTTCATCGAACCGGGATGAACAACATATCATGATTCATATGCCTCAACCAATACACTTTCTCATAAACATTTGGTGTCGAGAAAATATAACCTCCTTTAGTACCGAAAGGTAACATCACCACTGATCTCAAATACCATTACCTTTTACCCTTTATATCAACCTTGATTTTTATCAAGACAGCATCTAGTATTTGCTTTTTCTTGATCGATGCACCAAGAGATAACTGAACCACTTCTTGTACTAACACACTACCATTCTTGGAGTCTAAAAGGCAAACTCCAAGATTAGCCAAGAGGTTATCCTTCACCAACTCCCATTTCTCTATTTCCACAAGAGCCAAACTCCTCATGGTCAACCTGCTAAGAGCATCAGCAACAACATTAGCCTTACCTAGATGGTAGTGAAGACTCAAGTCATAATCCTTGAAAAGCTCAAGCCATTGCCTCTACCTGAGGTTAAGCTCTTTTTGAGTGGACATATACTGTAGACTTATGATCTGATTAGATGTCCACATGCACTCTATACAAAGTGCTGCCAGATTTTTAAAGCAAACACCACCGCTAAAAGCTCTAAATCATGAGTAGGGTAGCTACACTCATATACCCCAACTGCCTGGAAGCATAGGCAATCACCTTACTATGCTGCATCAAAACACAACCAAGTCCTATTCGGGACGTATCGCAGTAAACCACAAACCCCTCATTGCCTTCAAGTAAGGTCAAAATTGAGATAAAGTTAGCTTATCTTTCAACTTCTTGAAACTACCTCCCAAGCATCCGACCAAGAGAACTTTACCTTCTTCTTAGTCAACTTAGTCAATCGGTTAGCTATTGTCAAAAAACTCTCCACAAACCTCTTTCAGTACCCAGCCAAGCCCCAAAAGCTCTTAATGTTGGTTAGAGTCGTAGGTCTAGGCCACTTCTTAACAACCTTCACCTTTTATGGATCCATTATGATCCCCTCACTAGATATAATATGACCTAGAAAAGTGATAGCATTCAACCAAAATTAATATTTTAAGAATTTGGCATACAACCACTACTCTTTCAAGGTTGCAACACCACAAAGAGGTGATTGGTATGATACACCTCACTCTTAGAGTACAGTAGAATGTCATCAATGAACATAATGACAAAAAGATCTATAAACTGATGGAAAACCTTATTCATCAATTTGATGAATGTTGTTGGGGAATTGGTCAAACCAAATGACATAACCAAGAACTCAAAGTGCCCATAAAGAGTATGGAATGATGTCTTGGGGATATATACCTCCCTAATCTTAAGTTGATGATAACCAGATCTAAGATCAATCTTGCAACTGAACAAACAAGTCATCTATCCTTGAAAGAGGATACCTGGATATTTTGAGAGAGTTTTTAAGTGTTTGATTAATTGCAGACAGGTTAATGAAGCCCCAAAATAATGTTTGAAGTTGTTGAGTCCCAAGGAGTTATAAGATGAAATGTACTGATTACCACTACTTGAAATGTATTAATTTCCCACATAAGGGTGCGACTACCTCCTCCATCTATACCTAGGGTACGAGTGGTACCCACCGCTCATACCCCAAGCAAAATGTCAATACCCCATACTGACTAACCTATTACTCCTAAGTCTTACTCATACCCAATCATATGATTGATATCCATAAACAGTATCCACAACAGAATAGGATCACCAAAGTTGAAACACAAGACATTATACAAGTTGTCTCATATAACTTACACCCCATCAAACAACACTTATAAAGAAGTCATACCTTGGACAGTAACCAACACAACTACTGATCAACATACGAGTGATGACCCCTAAATTTTATCCCATCATACGACTAGTACCCTTAGTTATATGATGTCCAAAGAGTTTGAAAATCAGGAAATTTTCTAAGGACCAAAACCCAGGGTGTTTCAGTCTCCCCCACTAGGATCACTCGTCCCCGAATGACGAACAAGGTAGTACAAGTACAAATTACACCCCAACATAACCATTCCAACCATTAACTAAGTTAGAAAACAAAGATGTAAGGAAATGAACCTCCCTTTAACCAAGTTAGAAAACAAAGATGTGATCAAGAATATATACCTTCCATATGAATATCTAGAGCGGAAAACAAATGCAGATACTTGGACTTCATGTCCCCTTCTGCTTCCAAAGTAACTTTTTCCACCTTGTGGTTCCACCATAGAACCTTAAACAAACCTAAATCCTTGGTCCTTAACTAATGAACCTGCCGATCTAAGATCTCAATCGGGATCTTTTATTAAGACAGAGAATCTAAGAAACCCAAACCTTTCAAAGGAATAATCGATGAAGAATCACCTATATATTTTCTCAACATAGAGACATGGAACACCAGATGAATGGAGCTCAAACTAAAAGGCAACTCCAATTCATATGCAACATTACCAACCCTCCTAAAAACCACATACACACCAACATATCAGGGACTAAGCTTTCCTTTTTTCCAAAATTGCATTACTCTCTTCATTGGAGACATATTTAGGAATACACAATCCCCAACCTCAAACTCTAAATCCATATGCCTCACATCTGCATAGGACCTTTTTACGACTTTGGGCAACCTTAAGCCTATACCAAATCACCTTTACCTTCTCCATAACCTGATATACCAAGTATTTACCTTCTCAACACAACTACTACCATCATCAATCACACATGTATGAAGCATATCCTCCAATGTCTGAATAGTCCTCTCTATGTGCCCATCAGTGTGCGGGTGAAAACTAGTACTCAGACTAACCTTAGTACCCAACCTATTTTGAAACAACCGCCAAAAGTAAGATACAACCTCGTATAATTCTCATCCAAAAAATTAGTCCTCACTGCAAAAAGTGAGTCGACTTTGTCATCCTAGCCACGATGACCCAAATCAAATCAAATTGGATTTGACACCGAAGAATACCGGTAATGAAATCTATATTGATCACTTCCCATTTCTATTTTGGTAATTCAATCTCCTGATACAAACCTCCAGGCCTCATGTGCTCAACTTTCACTTGCTGACACACCATGTATTTGGCCATAAAATCAGCTACATCCTTCTTCATACCATTCCACCAATACATCTTTATGAGATCATAATATATTTTTTTCGATTCATGATACCATTTAAACAATAAATCTCCTTGAGATCAGCCACATCCTTCTTTATACCATTCCACCATGCATTCATATGCCTCAGCCTAAACCCTTTCTCGCAAACTATAGATATTAAAAACACATAAATTCCCTTGGTACCGCAAGGTACCATCACCACTGATCTCAAATACAGTGGTACCATAAGGTACCATCACCACTGATCTCAAATACCATTACCTTTTGCCCACCTATGTCACCCTTTATTTTTCTCAAGACAGAATTTAGCATTTGTTTTTCCTTTATCTCTGCACCAATATACGACCAAACTACTTCCTACACTAACACAACACCATTCTCAGAGTCCAAAAAGCAAAACTCTAATATTAGTCAAGCGGTGAATATCCTTCATCAACTCCCATTTCTCCTTTTCCACATAGGCTAAACTCCCCATGGATAAGCTGTAAAGAGTATCAGCAATAACATTGGCCTTACCTGGATAGTAGAGAAGACATGTCATAATCTATGAGAAGCTCAAACCATCGCCTCTACCTAAGGTTAAGCTCCTTCTGAGTGAACACATACTGTAGACTCTTATGATTTGAGAAGATGTCCATATGCACTCTATACAAATAGTATCACCAAATTTTCTATACAAACACCACCACTAAAAGATCCAAATCATGAGTAGGATAGTTCCTCTCATGTACCTTCAACTGCATACAAGCATAGGCAATCACCTTACCATGTTTCATCAGAACACAACCAAGTCTCATCCGGTATGCACTGCAATAAACCATAAAACCCTTATTTTCTTTAGGCAAGGTCAAAATCAAGCCAAAGTTAGCTCATCCTTTATTTTATCGAAACTACCCTTACAAATAACCGACCAAGAGAACTTTACCATCTTCTGAGTCAACTTAGTCAATGGTGCATCTATCATTAAAAAACTATCCAAAATCCTTCTATAATACCTAGCCAAACCTAAGAAACTTCAAATGTCGGTTGGATTCGTAGGTCTAGGCCACTTCTTAACTACCACCACCTTTTTTTGGATCAACCATAATCCCCTTACAGATATAATATGACCTAAAAAACAGACAACATTCTATAAAAATTTACATTTTGAGATTTTGGCAAACAACTACTGCTTTTTCAAGGTCTGCAACACCACACAAAGGCGGTTATCATAATCCACCTCATTCTAGAGTACACCAAAATGTCAATGATGAACATAATAACAAAAAGATCCAAAAACTAACAAAAGAGCTTGATCATCAAGTATATAAATGTCATCTGGGAATTGGTTAACCAAATAACATAACCAAGAAATTATAGTTCCCATACCAAGTATGAAAAGTCATCTTAGGGATATCTACCTCCCTAATCTTAATCTGATAATACCCAGATTTATGATCAATCTTGGAGAAGAACTTGGCACCTTGCAACTGATCAAGCAAGTCTTCTATCTTTGGAGAAGAACGTGGCACCTTCCAACTGATCAAACAAGAAGAACCATTTTTCTTCTATTTTATTTGGTCTTTGGTTCTAGGGTTTCCATGTATCCCAATTACACTTCTATGAGGCTTTTATGTCTTATTATACATGGGTAATTAAGTTTCCCTATTTTAATTAGGATTTTAACTCTAAGGTTTCTTGTAACCTATAAATACCATTTAGGATTTGTTTAGTTTAATAAAACTTCAACATTCATCATATAATTTAGAAAAACACATTCATATATTGATTGATTGAGAAAATGGCCCCTTTAGGGACTACAACTGTTGGGTCACCTATGCACTTATTTAGCAAAGAAACATGAAACACTAGATGAACTGAGGCTAGATCTGAAGGTAATTTGAGCTTATAAGCTACCTTGCCAAAATGACTGAGAATTTGAAAGGACCGACATATCAGGGACTTAGCTTTCCCTTCTTGTCGAATTGCTTCTCTCCCTTCATGGGAGAGGTTTTAAAGTACACATAATCACTAATATCAAACTCGAGATCCTTTCTAAGCACATATGCATATGATTTCTGTTGGCTCTGAGCTTTCTTGAGACCTTCTCTGATCAACTGAACTTTCTCTAAGGTGTCAAATACCATGTCAGGCCCTACTACTATGGCCTCACCTATTTTGAACCAACCGATTAGAGATCTGCATCTCCTACCATAGAGATCTTTAAATGTAGACATCTGAATAATAGAATGATAGCTATTATTGTATGCAAACTCAATCAAAGGTAAGTGGTTATCCCAACTCCCCTTAAAATCAATTGCACACGCCCTTAGCATATCTTCCAAGGTCTGAATGGTCCTTTCTACTTAACCATCTATCTAAGGATGAAAGGTTATACTGAGGTAAACTTGGGTACCAAGTTTCTGTTGGAATGCTTTCCAAAAGTGAGAGGAGAACTAGGTACCTCTAACTAAAACAATAGATAATGAAATACCGTCTAATCTGACTAACTTCCTGATATAGAGTCTGGCATAATCCTCGACTGAATAAGAGGTATGGACTGGAAGAAAATGAGTTGATTTGGTCATCCTATCTACAATGACCCAAACTGAATCATGCTGACTACGAGTACGAGGCAAACCAGTCACAAAGTCCATGTTCACTTCTTCTCACTTCTAAGTAGGAATACTAAATTCCTGCATGGACCCACTAGGCTTCTGATGCTCAATCTTAACCCGCTGACATGCAGAGCACTTAGCCACAAACTTTGCAACATCTCTTTTCATCCCACTCCACTAATAAATCTCCTACAAGTTGCAGTACATCTTAGTGGCCCCTGTATAAATAGAGTAGTACACACCCTACGCTTCTACAAGAATTTATTTCCTTAAGTCATCTACACCTGGAACACACAGATGACCCTGACAATGAAGAACACTATCTCCCCCTTGGGATAAAACCTCTACCTTCTGATCACTGACTGACTCTTTCAACTTAACAAGACTGGGATCTCTATCTTGCTTTTCTTTCACCTCAGATACTAGAGATGATTCTGAACTATTTTGAACCCATATACTACCTTCTGCTGAATCAACTAAGCAGACACCTAGCCAGAAAAGATGATGGAATTCTTAAGCTAACTTCTTCTTACTGTCTTCAATATGATCAACACTACCTACAGACAGTCTACTGAGAGCATCGACCACTATATTGGCCTTGCCTGGATGATAAAGAACACTTATGTCATAATCTTTCAAGAGCTCTAACCATATTTTCTAATAGAGGTTAAGATATTTCTAAGAGAATACGTACTGAAGGCTCTCTTGTGATCTGTGAATATATCTACATAAACATCATACAAGTAATGCCTCCAAATCTTTAAGGCAAAAACTATGGCTGCTAACTCAAGATCATGAGTCAGATAATTCTTCTTATGGGGTTTAACCTGTCTGGAGGCGTAGTCTATGACCTTATCATGCTTCATGAGGACACAACCCAAATCTACTCAGGATGTATCATAGTACACTACGAATCTATCTGAACCATCTGGAAGAATCAAAATTAGAGCTGAGGTGATTTGAGTCTTCAACTCCTGAAAACTCTTTTTACATGAATTTGACCACTGAAAGTGAACCTTCTTCTAAGTCAATCTAGATATAGGGGATACAATAGATGAAAATACTTTAAAAACCCAATGTTAATAGCCATCCAAACTCAAGAAACTCCTAATATCTGATGGAGAGATAGGTCTGGGCTAGTTTCTCACTGCTTCAGTCTTTTGAGGATCAACTATAATGCAATCATCGGAGATGATATGACCAAGGAATTCTAATAACCTTAGTCAAAATTCACACTTACTAAATTTTACAAATAACTGATGATTTATGAGAGTCTACAATACTATTCTGAGATAGTCTACATAATCATTCTCACTGTGGGAATAAACAAAAATGTCATTTATGAAGACTATGATGAACATGTCTAAGTACTGCTTGAACACACGGTTCATCAAGTCTATGAAGGCTGCTGGGGCATTGGTAAGACAAAAGGACATGACTAAGAAATTAAAGTGACCATACTGAGTATGGAAATCTCTTTTTAGAATATCATATTCTCTGACCCTGAGCTGATGATAGCTTGATCTGAGGTCTATCTTAGAAAAATAGCTGCCACCCTGAAGTTGATCGAAAAATTCATCGATTCTGAGAAGTGGATACTTGTTATTGATGGAGCCTTTATTAAACTGACGGTAGTCTATACACATTCTGAGAGAACCATCTTTATTGTGCACGAATAAGACTGGTGCACCCTACGGGGTCACACTAGGTCTGATAAAACCCTTATCTAGGAGATCCTTCAACTGATGTTTTAATTCTCTAAGTTCTGCTGGTGCCATTCTATACGGCGAAATAAATATGGGCTGAGTATCTAGAAAAAGGTCTATACTGAAGTCTATTTCCCTTTCAGGAGGAATTTCAAGAAGATCTTCGAGAAAGACATCGGTATATTCATTCACTACTAGGACTAATTTGAGACTGGGAGTTTCAGAACTAGAGTCCTTAACTCAAACAAGATGATAGACATATCCCTTAAATATCATTTTCTATGCCCAAAGGTAGAAAATAAGCTTACCTCTGAAAACTAAAGTACTACCCTTCCACTCTAGGACGGGTTCACTTGAGAACTGAAATTGGACAACTCTATTTCTACTATTAACTATGGAATAGCAAGAATGAAGCCAATCTATGCTGAGAATTACATCAAAATCCGTCATCTCTAATTCAACTAAGTCTACTGAAGTGACTTTCTGAGATACCATAATCGAACAGTTCTTTACCCACTGAGGTAGATACTGAGAAGGGCTCTGCTAGAATTTTGGAACTGACTCTGAAATCAACTACTATATAGGGAGTAACAAAAGACAAAGAAGCTCCTAAATCTAGAAAAGCACAAATATATATATATAAAAAAGATCTGTAATGTAACAATAACCACATCAAGAGAATTTTCCTGATCCTGTCGGGACTGAAGAGAAGAGAGACTATTTGGGCATTACCCATTGGTAACACTGGAAGAGGCACCCTGCTGATTTGGGAGACTAGACTGAGTTGGAGGGAGATTATACTGACCCTGAAGACCTGGTTGGGGACAATCTCTGACTCAATGGCCTAGATTTCCATACCTAAAGAAAACGTTACAGCCAGCACTACAAGTACCCTAATTGTGCTTGCCAAATATCTGACAAAGAGGATAGGTTTGAGCATTTCTAACTCTGCCCTGAGATTTAGAGCTTGGTGCCCTATCTTTATTGTCGTCTATGAATTTTAGCATTGGAGAACTGGCTGAGGAAGGAGCTGGAATAGATGACTTTGAGTGAAATTAAAAATGACTTCCACCCTATGACTTAGGCTGAGCAAAGTTGAAACTACCTATCCTTGCTCTCTTATTATATTTCTCCCTTATTATAATCTTCTACTCTTCAATCTGTGAGCATGTATCATAAGCCTGGCTATGTCCATCTGATTAATCAACATTGCAGATCTGCACTCATTGACCATACTATCATTCATCCTAGAAACAAACTTACTCATCTTAGCCCTATTGTCTGCCACTACATGACGAGCATATCTAGATAATTGAGTAAACTTAAGAGAATACTCTTTCACTGTCATGTTGCGCTGCTTGAGGTTGATAAACTATAACACCTTAGCTTTCCTAATCTCTAAAGGAAAGAATCTATCAATAAAAGAAGTGACAAACTCCTCCCACTCTATAGGTCCTGCATCACTAGCCCTCTCTACTTTCTACTATTTGAACCATGTATGAGCCACATCCAGTAACTGATATGTAGCTAGCTCAGCACTCTCAATGGTTAACACCCCCATGATATATGTAACCTTTTGAACCTGATCAAGGAGTTCTTAAGGGTCTTTATTTGACTTAGACCTAAAAAAGAATGCAGGATTTATTTGAGTGAAGTCCCAAATCTTGGCTAAAGTTGAATTAGGCACTAGGTTTGCTGGAATGGTAGCTGGTCTTTCATTCTGGGTAGCAACTAAATTAGTAAGAGTATTGAATGCAACTCTGAACTCTGCATGAGAAACAAGTTCATCCAAGAGATCTACTTGGAAAGATTAAGGGACTGACTGGTTTCGTTTCTTCTCTTGGGAGGCATGTTCTGTAGAAAAAAGAGAGAAACAAATTAGACTGAGAGTTAAGTTTGAGCTCGTGCTCACAGGCATGGCATGGATACTAAAAGAAAGGAAACTGTTCCTAAAACATCTTATAGCCTCCGTTATATAAATGTGGCTCACAATACACCCATGCACAAGACTCTATTAAATGCGGCTTTCAGACTTCCTAGGATACTATTGAACCTTAGGCTGTAATACCAAGTTTGTAACACCCTGAATCTGGTACTCGAAATGCTACATGGTGCTCATAATCCTGAAGGACCATAAGCTAACCCATCTCTGATATCTGTAACTAGGCACTACATAATATATGGTATAAATATGGAAAAAGGCTAAAAGGACATAAGGTTCAAATATCTGATAAAACATAACATCTGGAAATATGATATATCAATACCAAAATAAAACTGAAATAACTGTCCGAACATACTATAGTTTGGAAGCCTCTAAACTATCTAAAAACTGTGGAGTTGATGGGATGTGTCCCCAACTAACTCCAGACTACTAAAATAATAAAGTAATAAAATAATCACACTATCCGCGAATGATGAGGACTCACTGCTAGTCTGGCTTCAGAACACCTGATCTACTAAGGATGCTCTGGAGCTCATGCTTTTAACCTACGTCAGTACGATTGAATATATAGTTATGTAAGTGAGGTAGGCTGAATACAAGGGGTTTATATGCATGAACAATACTAACTGACTGAATAACATGAACACGAGAACATATGCATAAATAAGTTAACTGTAACTGAGATCATAACATCATTAAATATAAATATTGATAACATAAGTTTTCATATAACTGATATACTATTATCTGAATAATTGTGTTTCACAGTCCTATTTCTGATAGAACTAGCTTAGTTTCATACTTGGCCTGATATTGTATCTAATAGTCCTAAATTCTGTAGAACTATCTGAGGTCTATTACTGAGATTGAGATTGATATTGTAACTATAAGAAGTATTCATCTAACTGATATGCCCCAAATGAGATAATATAATTGAGTTGGGGTCCAATCTATAACCCCAATTAGAAGGGTGTCAATACTGCACCACTAGTAAGGATAAGCTATGAGTAATCCCTCATCTAATAGGTACTCTAAAAAGAATGGTAAGATCTTCATCTAACAGGTCAAGTCACCTCATCAACCCTCATCTAACTAGTTAGATGTCTCAACCTATGTTGGCTACATAGTTTAGAAGTGCAAGGATTGCTTTTAAAAATTACACCCTCTACTTGCAGGTGAGTCCCCATCCTTGGGCTCACTCGGTGCTGAATCCTACTCCCATCTAATTAGAAATTGAATTAATTATATTGAACTAACTGGACTTAGTTCACTGAGTTTTGTTGACTGACGGAATATTACTGAGATCTAATAACTGACTGAGATTACTGAGTTTTCCTGAGTCATGAAACTGACTGAATTCTAATGAACATGGCTTGACTAAGAGTATCTTGAAAAATGACATTGGATCTAGGAACACAACTAAATTGTCAGGTACAAGTACCCCCAGGACTCGATAGCATGAAACTGACAAGACATAACACTCCCCAGACTCATGACCATAATCAATAATCTATAATACAATTATTGGGATATTTTATGAGGTACTTGATCATAAATAAGTCATAATTTCATAGGGATAATCTCCTGAACAATCCATCGAATAATTTCAATGCATAACAATAACATGGAAGTCATTTTAAACATAAAGATAAAGCATGGGTTCATCAATTTTGTCATGATTGAGTCCTAAAGCATGATTCTTATTCTCTTGGGCATTTTATCAAACACATTACATGCACAACCTTAGGCTTAGGCATATACACTATTTCATATATCATGGTTACTTTAATCAACTCAATTTAAAAGTTTCCAGACCCATATGCTAGCATAATTTCATGAAAAATACATAAAGAATCTAACATGGGATTCATACAAACACATCAAGATAATTAAAATCAACTCATCACATGGAAATCATAATTCATGAGTTTAAAATAGGATTCTTGAGCTTCATGGGTGAAAGAAACCCATGAATCAACACTTTACATACCTGGGTAGATGATTTCTTAAAGATTTTTAGAGAAAAGCTTGAATTCTTGCCTTGGGGTTAGACACCTAAAGTTTTTTGTTCTTGGGGATTGATCTTTGAGAGAAACCCTAATTTGGTGTTGTGGATGATTAATGAAGTTATGAGCTCTGGTCTGGTATAATTAGGGGTCAAAATGGGTGGAAAAAGATTTAAAAATAGCTTAAAATTGCTAATCAGAAGTGGCAACGATTTGGGTGACAGTCCATCGCTGGCTCGATAATTCAGTGGTCTATCCCATTGTATTTGCCTAGAACTTAAACTTTTTACCTCGTCTGCGATGGTTTGGGTGATGTTCCGTTACTAGCTCGATGGTCCATCGGTCCTGACCATCATACTTAGCCATAACCTGAACTTCCTGCCTCGTCAGTGATATTTTAGGTGATGGTCCATTCCTAGCTTGATAGTTCATTGGTACTGACCATTGCACTTGGATAGAAGATGGGTTCACTGCATTAGTCGCAATGGCTTGGGTGATGGTCCGTCGCTAGGTCGATAGTCCGTCGGCCTGACCATCACTTCTGGGCAGTTTTAATAGTTCTCTGTACAACGTCCATAACTTTCTACTCTGATATCGTATTTAGATGAAATTGGTATCATTGGAAAGCTAATTTAGGAAGTCATCCCTAACTCTTCTAGATATGAGATTTGACTTAAAGAAAGTTCGGGGTATTATAGCTACGAACATGTTTGTGTGACTGTTTACTCTTATCTTTTAGCATTTGTGAGCAACCTTTAGTGAATCTATAATCGACATTTAACATGTAAGATATGCATGACATGTGATGAAAATCTTAAAAGTAGTAGAATGAGTTTGACTCAGTTGCCTGTGTGCAAGTATTTCTGTTAGTTCATGCAAAGTGTAGTACCTAGAACTTGCCTGTTTCATTGATGATGTTTTGTGGTTGATAAAATAAGAGATGATCGTAGGCATCTTTGTACTTTTAGTCCACTTAGCAAAAATAACTAACCCTACAAAAAAGATTTTTCCATTTCTTAAACCCTTCTTTGAGCTTGTATTAGTGTTTCTTCATCACTAATAACCCTAATTAACTCTCTTTAGGTTGTTAACACCAAACTCTGGACCTAGCCCGATATTGGACATTGTGTACCTAAACTTAGGTAAAACACCTAAGTTGAGGGTGGCTATTGTCAAGATGTTAGCTATCTAATGGAAAGTTGGTTTAGAGCTTAGTTTAAAGCATTTGGCCCTAGTTAACTCAAGACATTATGCACCTTGACTGACTGCATCAGCATAAGTTGAGGGTGGCTGATGCTTATTTGTATATATATATAAAAAAGCAAGTAGGGTATTATGGTAAAGTGTGAATGAATGATAGAATGGTAAGTAAGTTAATAAAGTAGTGACCTTGGTGGGTAGAATTCAAGGTCAAAGAGAGTTAAATCATAATATTGAGTCACTTTTCTCAGAATCCTCTCTTACCTAGCCTGAAGCCCCATTACAAGCCTAGAAAAGACCTTTTTGATCTTAACAAATCAATTATAAAGGAGCGTTAGATGATAAGGGCAAGCCATGGGTATGTACATTATGTTTGTAACTTCTTTGATGAGTGTGAGAGTTTTGATTTGTATCCAAAAACTATAATGATTGGAGGATTTTATTGACTGTGAGGGCAACTTGAGTTACACTTAGTTTGCTGATCTCTGTGGGATATGATATCCATGTTTGTGTGTGCTGAATTATTGTCAATACCGGTTGTAGATCCTGATGTATTGATCCCATATAAGTAAGATGCCAAGTGAATCGTAGTATGGAATCTGATTCAGTAGTCGATTGCCTATCATTGTGTTATTTATGTATGCAATTTGGTGCTAAGTTGCTTGAGGCCAAACAATTATCTTAAGTTAAGGGTGTTGATATTTCAGCTTTTGATGAAATATTTAACATCTTTTTCAAGCAATAATTGTATGTTTTCAAGCAATTACTATTGTATTTAATACTGGATTTTAGTGTTTTCAGGTTAAGGAGTTAGCTAGAAGAGAAACATGGAAAAATAGCAGAAAAAGGGCACTGACGGTCAAACTAGACGCCAGGGTGGACGTAAAAACTAAAAAAATTGTTCTAAGTAGAGAACTTATGCAACAACGGTCCAACTGGTAGACCGTCAACCTTTCGACGGACCACCAACTTGGCCATCAGGCTTAAATAGAACTCAAGATTCTAGAGGATCCAGCGATGGCCTAGGCGACAGATCGTCAGTCCAGCGACGGTGTGCCAACATGACCATCAGCCCTTAACAGAACCTGACATCCTCGGACATTCAGTGATGGCCTAAGTAACGAACTGTCAGGCTTCAAATGGGCCGTCAGTTAGACCATCAACTTGGACGCAGCTTTTCTATGTTTGAATTTTAAATCCTCTACACCATTGAACATATAAATACCCAGTTTAGGTTTTATTTAGGTATATTTTACCATATTTTCTAACTTTGAACATTATTGTATGTAGTATTCTCTGAGATTCAAGATAAAATTATAGATTTAAACATTTTTATGCTTATTCTCTTTTGAGGATTCAAGAACAAATCTTGTGATTTTTGTAAGTAATTTATGAATTTATTTATGAGAAACATAATGACTTTGTATTCTTCTTTTATAGAAATGTGTGGCTAAGCTCTCATAACAAGGGTTGTGGGAGCCTTGATGTGAAAAGCTGATTAGGGTTGTAAAAACATTTGATTTCCATGATTAATTAAAGTTGTATAAACCCTTCTTCACAATAATGATCTTTCTTGGTTGCAAACTTGAAGGGTGAGCCCAAGAACATTGTGTGTTTGAATAGAAATGTGTTTGTTAGGAAAAGAAGGGGTTTACATGGGACCTAAAGGCTTTAGCCTTTGGGTTAAGGGTTGATGCCTTAACTAGATCAACCCATATGAGAGAATAATTGAATAAATTAACAGATTCTTTAAGTTTGAGAGAATTGAAGGATAATCTACTCATTTAGGTTAAGAAACAAATGGGTAAATTATAGGATTCAATAACTCTTACAATTGAAGTGATTAATTAGAAATTCAAAATAATTCACAACCCTAGCTGCTTGAACATCTTGGTAACCATAACTCTAGTTTGTCTGTCCTCATTGAATTATTAGTTGCAATAATAATCATTGTCTAGAACATTTTCTATTACAAATAACAAGATAAACTTGCAAACCAAAACCCTCTTTTAATTCAGAAACTTTGATCAACAATCTAGTAGCAACCACAGTACTTAATGAACATAGTATTCCCTGTGGGATTTGACCCTAATCTAGTTGGGTTATATTTTTGACAACGGCCGCTTACTCTCTCGTAAGAGAGGTGTAATTTGGGCGTATCAAAACACTATGCTCCAATGTGTTTGATAAAATGCCTATAAAATTGATTTTACTATATTGTTGGACTTTTAATGGAACTATTGAATGGTATAACTTGGAAATAGAATCCTAAATAGTATAAATGGTTTAAATGAATTAGAATGTTTAAATGGAAAGGTCTTGGTGTTTATGGTTGGTCTAATTGAAAGCCTTGTGGGGTACAAGGGAATCCCCCAAGAAAACACGATAATGATCATCTTGTGGGGTATATGGGATTCCTCTAAGTTAACTTAATAATGTAATCTATGTGTACACGAGAATCCCTAATTATTATAGAGTTCCACAGGTTCCTTCTAGTCCTCCTCAAGAAGACGTGATGAATATAGAGTTTCGTTAGTTGATTCATATTATTGCTTAGTTGGTGGCTTCTCAGGATAAGCGTGGTGCATCTGCTATTCCATCTTCTGAGGCCATAAAGGTTGGCCAATTTATGAATTTGTGTGCTCTAACCTTTACTAATGTTAAGGTAAAGGAGGATCCTCAGGGTTTTCTTGGTGAGATGGAAAAGATATTAAGGATTATGCAGGCTACAAATATGGAAGAAGTGAATTTTGCTACCTATCAGCTAAAGAATATGGTGTAACAATGGTATGAGGAATAAGATCAAGAAGGGGCGAGGTTGATGAGTCATCTCCATAGGAGAATTTGTCTAATGCATTTCTTGATTTCTTATTTCCTTAGGAGTTAAGGGAAGATAAAGAAGAGGAATTTTTTAATCTGAAGCAAATAAAGATGTCGGTCAACAAACTATCTTTGAAATTTCACCAGCTATCTAGGTATGCTCGGAAAATGGTATCAGATATAAGGGCTAGAATGAGAAAGTTCACTTCTAGACTATCTTAAGATTTTATCCTTTAAAGCAAAACTGCATTGTAGACCAAGGACACGGATATTTCTAGGTTGGTTGTTCATATGCAACAAGTGAAAGAGAAAAAGAGAAAACATGCTGAGATAGGGAAAGACAGGGTTAGAAGTTTAAGTTCTCTGAGCAGGGTGGATAAAAACAAAGTGGTCGGGGTGGTGGTAAGTGGCCAAATAAAAAGTAGGGGAGTTCTAGTTCTTTCTCTATAGCTAGTGCTCCTTACTCAAAGCAGTCGGTGGTAGGCGTTCGTAGGGTTGCGATAATTTTTTTAGGGCATAGGGTGCCCAATCTCAGGCTAGTGGGGCACAATCGACTTTATTGTCTCCTCCTTACATGTTTTGCAGTAGGTTATATTGAGGCTTCTATGCTGAGGGGAGGGGCAAGTTTTTCAAATAAGGTCACCTAGGTCATATACTCAAAAATTGTCTAGTTGGTAAGGTTTCTTTGAGAGCAAATAAGGTTTTGGTTGCCTCTTCATCTACTCCCATACTAAAAGGTGTTTCTTCTAGATCTGTTTCAGCTTTTCGTACCAGCACAGGCCAAAATAGGTTATGTGTTCTTGCTACTTAACAGGAGTCTGAGGCATCACCTGATGTTGTGACTGGTATGTAACAACTATTTTCTTGTGACGTCTATTGTTTACTTGTTCTGGGGTTCACTTTTTCTTATGTGACCCCATTTGTGGCTGTGTATTTTGGTTTTTATCTCGAGGTTATTTTGGATCCTTTTTTTATTTCTACCTCGATAGGTGACTCTGTAATTGCTTAAAGAGTCTATAAAGGGTGTGTGATATCTGTTGGTAGTAAGGAGACTTTGGTTGATTTGTTTGAATTAGATATGGTGAATTTTTATGTCATTCTGGGTAAGTATTGGTTACATTTGTGCTACACATTCTTAGATTATTGAACCCGTAGGGTTGTCTTTAAGTTACCTAATGAACCGATTATTGAGTAGGAGGATGGTTCCTTAGCTCCTATAAGGAAATTTAAATCATATATTAGGGTTGTGAGGTTAATCTCTAAAGGGTGTCTCTATTATTTGGTTTAGGTTAAAGACTCTAACTTGAAAGGTCCTTCTTTACATTCGGTCCTGAAGGCAAATAAGTTTCTTGAGGTCTTTCCAGATAACCTTCCTGGTGTTCCTCTGGATAGGGAGATTGAGTTTGGGATTGGTTTGGTTTCGGACACTCATCCAATATTTATTCCTCCTTATAGAATGGCTCCGAACGAGTTGAGGGAACTCAAGGAGCAGCATAAAGATCTTTTTGATCCTAATGGGCTGCATCAGTATTATTCATTCGTAGAAAGGATGGTTTTCTTCAGATGTACATGGACTATAGGAAGTTGAATAAGGTGACGGTTAAGAACAAGTATCCTCATCCAAGGATAGATAACTTATTTAATATTTGCAAGGTACCAAGTTTTTCTCCAAAATTAATCTTAAATATGGGTATCATCAGCTTAAAATTAAGGAGGTGGATATCCCTAAGACGGCTTTCCATACTCGATATGGGCACTTTGAGTTCTTGGTTATGTCATTTTATTTGACCAATGCCCCAGCGACATTCATGGATTTGATAAACAGGGTCTTCCATCAATTTTAGGATCTTATTGTCATTCTGTTCATTAATGACATTTTAGTGTGTTCTAAGAGTCAGGTGGATCATTCAAATCACCTCCATGCAGTGTTACAGACCTTAAAAGGGTGGCAGTTAAATGCCAAATTCTCAAAAATGTGAATTTTGGTTGAATGATGTCACTTTTTTGGGTCATATTATATCTATAAGAGGATCATGATGGATCCAAAAAAGGTAGCGGTTGTTAAGAAGTGGACTAGACCCATAGATGCAATAGGAATTCAGAGTTTTTTGGGTTTGGCTGGCATTACAGAAGGTTTACAGAGTATTTTTTGATAATAGTTGCCATATTGACTAAGTTGACTCAGAAGATGGTAACGTTCTCTTGGTCGGATGCTTGTGAGGGTAGTTTTGAGAAGCTGAAGGATAAGCTAACTTCAGCTCATTTTTGACCTTTTCTGAAGGAAATGAGAGATTTATGGTTTACTAAGATGCATCTCGGATGGGACTTGGTTGTGTTTTGATGCAACATAGCAAGGCACTTGAGAGGATCTATCATCCTCATAATTTGGAGCTTTTAGTGGTGGTGTTTGCTTTGATAATCTGGTGGAACTATTTGTATGGAGTGCATGTGGACATCTTCTCAGATCATAAGAATCTACAGTATGTGTTCACTTAAAAGGAGCTTAACCTCGGGTAGAGACGATGGTTTGAGCTTCTGAAGTATTATGACATAAGTCTTAACCACTATCTATGTATGGCTACTGTTGTTATGCTCTTCGTAGGTTATCCATGGGAAGTTTAGCTTATGTGGAAAAGGAGAAACAGGAGTTGGTGAAGGATATTCATCGTTTGGCTAATCTTAGAGTTTGCTTTTTAGACTTTGAGAATGGTGATGTATTACTACATGAAGTGGTTCAGTCGTCTCTTGGTGTAGAGATCAAGGAGAAGCAAATGCTAAATTTTATATTGATAAAAATCATGGGTGATGCAGATGGGCAATAGGTAATAGTATTTGAGATCAGTGGTGATGGTACCTTCCGATACCAAGGGTGGTTATGTGTTCCCTACATTGATAGATTGTGAGAAAGGATATTGGCTGAAGTGCATGAATCACACTACGTTGTTCATCCTGATTCGACAAAAATGTATCATGATCTCAAGGATATGTATTGGTGGAATGTATGAAGAAGGATGTGGCTGATTTTGTGGCCAAATGGATAGTGTATCAACAAGTGAATGTTGAGAACATAAGGCCTGGAGGTTTGTATTAGAAGATTGAATTGTCGAAATAGAAATGGGAAGTGATCAACATGGATTTCATTATCATTCCTCTTACGTCTCAAAACTAATTTGGTTCGATTTAGATCATCGTGGATAGGATGACAAAGTCGGCTCACCTTTTGCTAGTGAGGACTAACTTTTTGGCTGAGGATTATGCGAGGTTGTATCTTCATAAGATTGTGAAGTTTCATGGTGTACCTATTTTTATTATATCTGATTGTGGTACATAGTTTTCATTTCACTTTTTGTAGTCGTTTCAGAAGGGGTTGGGTACTAAGGTTAGTTTTAGTACTACTTTTCATCCTTAGATGGATGGACAGGTAGAGAGAACTATTCAGATATTAGAGGATATGCTTTGTACATGTGTGATTTATCATGGTGGTAGTTGGGTTGAGTATCTACCTCTTGTAGAGTTTGCAATAAATAATAGCTATCATTCGAGCATTGGGATGACCCCTTTTGAAACATTGTATGATAGGAGGTGCGGATCTCTTATGAGGTGGTTTGAGCCTTGTGAGCTAGATATGTTTGTCAAGACATGATATATCAGTCTATAGAGAAGGTAACGGTTATTTGGGATAGGCTTTAGGCTGCCCAAAGTTTCCAAAAGTCCTATGCAGATATAAGGTGTAAGGACTTAAAGTTCGAGGTTAGGGATTGGGTATTCCTAAAGGTATCTCCCGTGAAGGGAGTAAAGTAGTTTGGGAAAAATAGGAAGCTCAATCCCCAGTATGTTGGTCCAAATGTGGTTTTGAGGAGGGCTGGTGATGTTGCATATGAATTAGAGTTGCCTTCTAGTTTGAGCTTCATTCATCTGCTATTCTATCTCTCTATGTTTAGAAAATATGTAGGTGATCCTACATTGATTGTCCTTTAAAAGGATTGGGTATCTCAAATTTTCTGTCTTATGAAGAGATCCCGACTGAGATCTCAGATCGGCAGGTTCATCAGTTTTGGACCATGGATGTAGGTTCGATTAAGGTTTTATGGAGCAACCACAGGGTAGAAAAAGCTACTTGGGAAGTGTAAAAGGACATAAAGTCAAAGTTTCCGCATTTGTTTTTTGCTCTAAATATTCATGTGGAAGGTATATATTCTAGATCATATCTTTGTTTTCTAACTTGGTTAAAAGAAGGTTTGTTTCTTATATCTTTGTTTTCTAACTTATTTTAAGGTTGGAATGGTTATGTTGGGGTGTAATTCATGCTTGTACTACCTTGTCCTTCATTTAGGGATCAATGATCCTAGTGGGAAATACTAAAACACCTTGGGTTTTGGTCCATAGAAAATTTCCTGAGTTTCAAACTCTCTGGACATCATACGACTAGGGGTACTAGTTGTATGTTAGGATACGATTTAGGGGTCATCACTCGTATGTTGATTAGTGTCATTGGGTTGGCTACTGTCCATGCTATGACTTCTCTATAAGGTTCATTTGATAGGGTGTGAGTCATATGATACAACTTTATTGATGTCCTATGTCTCATGTTAGGTTATCTTATTCTATCGTGGGTATGGTTTATGGGTACCAATCATATAATTGTGTACGAGTAGGACTTAAGAGTCGTTGGTTGGTCTGTATTGGGGATTGAGATTCTGCTTGGGCTACGAGCGCTGGGTACTACTTGTAACCTAGGGTATGGATGTAGGGGGTGTTCATACCCTTCTGTGGAAAATCAATGTAGTTTAAGTGGGGGTAATTTGGACATTTCCCCTTGTAAATCCTTAGGACCCCACGACTGAAAACACCTTTTTGGGGCTTTATTAACCTATTTACAATCAATCAAACACTTAGAAACTTTCTCAAAATATCTCAAGTCTCTTGGGTGAAGAAAAAGCAAGGTTTTCCTCCAAGCTGATTAATGGTGGCTCTTAAGGGCGATTTCTTCTCATCTTATTCTCAATCTAAGGCAAGTTACTCCTCCCTCATTGTTAGTTCCTACTAAAGGCATGTTTTATGAATTATTATTTATGGCATAATTGTAGTATGGTTTTAGGTTTTCAAATATATGTTGGGGGGTTTTGTTATAAATGCTTGGTTATGGTTTCCCATGTTTTAATTATTAATTTACATATTTTAATGGTGGTTTGGACATTTGGATGCATTGAAATTGTTAATTGGAACTTGGTTTTGGCTTTTGAAACACTATGCCCCAATGTGTTTTTTAAAATGCTATGAGAATGCTTTTACTATATTATTGAACTTTTAATGGAACTACTGCGAGGTATAACTTTGTAATGGAACCCTAAATGGTATAAATTGTTTAAATGAATTAGAATTGTTAAATGGTAAGGAATTAGTGGTTATGGTTGGCCTAAGTGAAAGCCTTGTGGGGTACTAGGGAATCCCCCAAGCAATAATAATAATGATCATCTTATTGGGTATATGGGATTCCCCCAAGTCAACTTAATAATGTAATATATGGGTACATGGGAATCACTTCTTATAAAAACGATGGCTTAGGACATTTCTTGCAAACTATAGTCAGTATGACGATACCACTACTTATAGCATTGGTTAATAATAAATGGAATGATGGTTTAGTTGTGTGGTAATGGTTTTAATTAGGCAATAATGCCGGGGTGTGATAGCTAACCGTGAAGGTATGCATCCAAAGAACGCATATAGGAAACTCATATTTGCCTACATGAGGATTGGTCATGACGATCGTATATGATACTTATGGGGTACACGGGAATCCATTAAGTACACTTGTACATATGTATCATGGAGAGCAAAGGGTACCTGGAATCCCCTACTCCTATGGTATCTTTGGTTCGTGCGGCTACACGTATCGGGACCCATTCAAGGGGTTACACTAGATCCATATAGCCCATGGGTGGTTCTAGGATGGTAAAGCTACTCATACCTAGGTTAATGATTTTAAAGGCATGCTAAACCCAGTTCCCTTTCCCAGCATGGTTATATATATGTATGTATGGTTGTGAATGCACATGGTTGGTTTAATTGGTTTTAATGGTTGGCATTATTTTATAGTTATCCAGCGTACTTGCTAGCATTCACCCACTAACTCATCTTCGGGCGGCTGTATCCCAATGAGATGTAGGAACCGACTATTCTACTCCTCCTGCTTAGTTCTCAAACTTTGGATCAACTCAGTTGGATTGAAGTGGTGAGCTTCTGTACTCCATAACTCTCCATTTTATTTCATGGATGTCTTTTTATACTTTGGTTATTTCATTGATATTGGTTTTGGCTATGTTTGGGGACATTTTCTAACCAGATATTGTTTTACTTTTGATTAGAGGCTTTGTGGAACTACTATGGGTTGGAACAGGCATTGTCGGTAGTGGTGCCAGCCATAGTATTGGTATTAGTATTGGTGTTGATACTGTTGGACTAAATTTATGATTGTTCCATCCTATTATGTTATAATCTTGACATACTCTTAGTTATTGTTTTAGTTTGGCTTTGGTTACTGGTTGGATATTGGTTGGTTGGACTTGCTTGGCTTGATCACAGTTCTTAACCTGTCCCAGTGTACGGATTGGTACAAATACGCTATCTTGTTATATGTTTGGAAATTATTTGACTCAGGGTATTTGTTTGGTAGTTGGGTTGGGTAACGAGGGTGGTCCGCAGTCCTAGTTGGACTTGGGATGCCCATTACGACAAGGCCTTAGTTTGGGTTGTGTTAGATCACTAGGCTTGTATTTCCCCTGTCTTCTCAACTCAGTAGACTTATCGTGCACTGTTAAATTATTGCATTATCTTGCATGCCGAATTAATAAGTTATATACTATCAACAGTCTTTTGGTTAAGCTGGCAGATTTCACCCTTTACCTTTTGAGTTTCAGGACTTCGCCTTACTAACTCTTATCTTGATCCCAGTTTATTATTACCTTTTGAGTCTCTAGTTATTAGATGATAGTTAATGTTCCTACTTATATAATGCCTAGTATTGTACATCAATCGTTAATCTTCAAATTATTGTTATGATCTTCTTTTCCTAGTCACTGCTCCTCTTTCGGAGTAAGTAGAGATAATCTATGTAGGATCCTAATGTTGGCCACCGCTAAGAAATCAATAATAACTAATAAAACCCAATACATGCAAGACTTTTTATCTAGAACGACTTGGCACTTCTTCTGTTTCATTATTATGCCAGGGCTCCCACAACCCTAGCTAAGGGAATTAGCTGCTCAGAGTTATGAGATCTATCATGGAATCCACAAACAAAATTACAAGATCAATCTCAGAATAATGAAAATAATAAATTCCAAAGTCGTACATTGAATAGAAAACCAAGAAGTAGCAAGATGGTTGAGAACTTGGCCTCGGTAGAGGGCTTAGACATTCAAAACAAACTTTCTTTCGAAGAGATCCCAGTTGAAATTCTTGACTACCAGACTCACAGACTGAGGAACAAGGTTGTTCCTCTAGTCAAAGTTCTTTGGTGGAATCAGTCCGTTGAGGGAGCTACTTGGGAAGCAGAAGCAAACATGCGGACCAAGTATCCTCACCTCTTCTCTACAAACTCAGACTCAACCCAAGGTAATATCTTTCTCTAAGCTTATTCAGTTTCATGTTCAGATTTCAGTTATAAAGTTGGTATAAAATACCCTTGCATATCCAATCATATGTTCATGTATCATGTTAGTCACGTATTCATGCATCAGATATGCATTCTCATCATGAGAAACTCAGCTTCTCAGTAAGTTCAGTCATGCGTTCATGAAGACTATCCATTATATATCCATGCATCAGACATCCATATTCAGTATAAGATTTTAGTATATCAGAAGTTCCAGTCATATAGACATGTTCAATTGTTCATATCCCTTAAGTAAGATCAGTCTATCAGCTTTCCAAGTCTAGTCAGTCCCATTCGAGGATGAATGTTCCCCAGGGGGATATATTGTAATACCCCAAAATTTCTTTAAGTCAAATATAGTATCCAGAAGATTTAGTAATGGCTTCCTAAATTAGCTTTCCAATGATACCAATTTTGTCGAAATCCAGTATCGGAGTAAAAAGTTATGGACGTTTTACAAAAAAACTGTTGGAACTGCCCAAAAGCAACGGTCAGGCCGGCGGACCGTCGAATTAGCGATGGAACTTCACCAAAGCCATCGTTACTAAGGCAGCAAACTCGTCTTCTATCCAAGTGCAACGGTCAGGACCGACGGAGCATCGAGCTGGCGACGGACAGTCGCCCAAACCATCGTAAATAAGGCAGAAAGTTTAGGTTCTAGCCAAGTGCGACGGTCAGGACTAACGGACCATCGATATAGTGATGGACCATAGAGCTAGCGATGGACCATCGTCCAAACCATCACATACGAGGCAGGAAGTTCAGGTTCTAGCCAAGTACAATGGCATGGACCGATGGACCGTCAAGCCAGGGACGGACCATCGCCCAAACTGTCGCCACTTCCAATCAGCAATTTTAAACCATTTTAAAAAGGTTACTTGGGTCTTTTTCCACCAGTTTTGACCCTTAATTATACCAGAACAAAGATCATAACTTCATTATTCATCCACAATACCAAACTAGGGTTTCTCTTAAAGATCAATTCCAAAGAACATAAAATCCTAGGTGTCTAATCCCAAGGTAAGAATTCAAGCTTTCCTCCACCAATCTTCAATAAATCATCCACCCAGGTATGTAAAGTGTTGATTCATGGGTTTCTTTCACCCATGAAGCTCAAGAATCCCATTTTCAACTCATGAATTGTGATTTCCATATGGTGAGTTGATTTTAATTATATTGATGTGGTTGTATGAATCCCAAGTTGGAGTCTTTATGTACTTTTCATGAAATTATGCTAGTATCTGGGTTTGAAAACTTTTAAATTTAGTTGATTAAAGTAACCATGATGCATGAACTAGTGTAAATGCCTAAGCCTAAGGTTGTGCATTCAATGTGTTTGATAAAATGCCAAAGAGAATAAGAATCATGCTTTAGGACTCAATTATGACCAAATTGATAAACACATGCTTTACCCTTATGTACAAAATGACTTCCATGTTATTGTTATGCATTTAAATTGTTTGATGGATTGTTCAGGAGATTATCCCTATGAAATTATGACATGTTTATATACATTCCTATTTATGTACCAGACCATGATAATCAAGTGCCTCATGAAATTCCCTAATGATTATACTATGGATTGTTGATTATGGTCATGAGTCCAGGGAGTGTCATGTCTTTTCAGTTTCATGCTATCGAGTCCTGGGGCTACTTGTACCTGATAATTTAGCTGTATGCCTAGAGCCAGTGTCAGTTTTCAAGATACTCTCAGTCAAGCCATGTTCAGTAGAATTCAGTCAATCTCATAACTCAGGAAAACACAATAAACTCAGTTATCTCAGTCAATTATCAGATCACAGTAATATTTCACAATCAACGGAACTTAGTGAACTCATTCTAGTCAGTTCAGTATAATTAATTTATTTTCTAATCAGATGGGAGTAGGATTCAGCACCAAGTGAGCCCAAGGATGGGAACTCACCTACGAGTAGAGGGTGTGATTCTTAAAATCAATCCTTGATCTTCAGAACTACGTAGCCAGCATAGGTTGTGACATCTAACCTGTTAGATGAGGGTTGATGAGGTTAATTAACCTGTTAGATAAGGGTCTCACTGTTCTTCTTAGAGTACCTGTTAGATGAGGGATTACTCACAGCTTGTCCTTACCAGTGGCGCGGTATTGACACCCTTCCTATTGGGGTTACAGATTAGACCCCAACTCAATTATATTATCTCATTTGGGGCATTTCGGTTAGATGACTACTTCCGACAGTTACAATCTCAATCTCAATCTCAGTAATAGAACTCAGATAGTTCTACAAAATTCAGGACTGTCAGATATAGTCACCCAGCCCAGTACGAAACTCAGCTAGTTCCATCAAAAATAGGACTGTCAGACACAGTCATTCAAATAATAGTATATCATTTATACTAAAACTTATGTTATCAGTATTTAGATTCAGTAATGTCATGATCTCAATTACAGTTCACGTATTCATGCATGTTTTCTGACGTTCATATTATTCAGTCATTAGTATTGTTCATGCATATAAACCCCTTGTATTTAGCCTACCTCACTTGCATACCAATACGTTCAATCGTACTGACGTATTTGCACTATAGTGTTTTTATACCATAGGTTTAGAAGTACGAGCTCCAAAGCCTCCTTAATAGATCAGACGTTCAGCAGCTAGACTAGTAGAGAGTCCTCATCATTCGAGAATAGTGTGATGATTTTATTACTTTATTATTTTAGTAGTCCGGAGTTAGTTGGGGACACGTCCCATCAACTCCACAGTTTTTGGACAGTTTAGAGGCTTCCAGACATTGCATGTTCAGACAGTTATTTCAGTATTAGTTTGGTATGGATATACCATATTTCTAGATGTTATGTTTTATCAGATATTTGAACCTTATGGCCTTTCATCTTTTTTCCGCATTTATATAGTATATTATGTAGTGCCCAGTTACAGATATCAGACATGGGTTAGCTTGTGGTCCATCGAAGTCATAAGTATCGTGTAGCATTTTAGGTACCGGATTCAGGGCGTTAGAATAGCCTTATGCCAACATCATTCATCATCCATATACACAAAAAGATGCTAAAATAAAAGACATATTTATAAATAAACATTAACAACTAGATATTTACATCATAACCTAAGAAAAAAATGCAATCCTAGACATGTCGGTACATGCCGGTTCTACTAGATAGCAAATGGGAGGAAAAGAACATCGGCAATAAAAGCTATATTTTGTCCTTAATACATTGAATTAAAGTACAGAGGAGGGAAACATTTGTAATGCCTCTTATTCATCTAACGCATCTGTGAATTATGGTGAGGCTCCAGTATCATCACCTGCTGCAACGTTGACCCCTATGGTAGTAGAGATACTCATAATCTCATCCTCTGGAATTAGAGGTACCACATCTCGAGCTGGGTTTGAACCGTGCCCCTTGCTGGGGCAGAACTCATAGACGTTCTTATAGCTTCATCTGCTACCTTCTTCTATCTTCTCTCTTTATCTCTCCTCAATCCATTTTAGGCTTTTCTTATATCATACTTTTCTCTTTCTTCAGGTGTCATTGCTTCTCTGTTTTCTCTTCTCGTAGCTTTTCTTTTGGGACTTTCATATACTTGCTTCTTACCTTTGTCTTTCAGTGGCTTTCCCATCAAATCAATAATTCCTTTATCGGCATCACTCATCACCAGGGTTGGGCCAAAAATGGACTTCTGAGACTTCCTTCTCTTCAATTCTGCTATATCAGCCTGTGCCTGTTTAAACTACACCATGAACTTGGCCAGATCTGGAATGGATATTTCATCCAACCTCTTGTTAATATGTTCTTCCATGTGATCCATCCTCAGCTGAATGTTTTAGAATGGACGGATTTCTTCTTCCATAATTTGATCAACAAAAGGCTTGAATTATGAAGCGCACATGTCCAGTTGTTTCTGAAATTTCTTTTGCAACTTCACCAACTTAGCAAAATTCTTCTACATCAACCTATATTCTGCATAATCTGCCCCACCCATGGGTGGCACAGACCCTGACCCTGCAGATGTACTTGGTGGCATATAATCAGGTGGTACATAATTGATGATGGGAAACGGCATACCTGTGGGGATTTCTGAAGTGTCCAGGACTGGTGCAGATTGCGTCTGATAGGCTGGACGTTTAGTGCACAACATCTCAAACTTTGAATCATCTTTTGATTTATCAATGTCTTGCCTATGTGTCACCTGAACTTTATTATCAACACCTCTAATCAAGGGCACATTCGCTTTCCTTCATAACTCCATGATTAGACACAGAAATGGTAGTGCACTTGCAACTTTATGCGCCCTCACAAATAGTTAATCAGCAATTATTTAGCTGAAATCAATCTTCAGCCCTGAAATTAAAATAGCTACTAACACGGCTTGTGACTATCTAAATTTGCATCATCTCTAGTTGGTATCAACCTCAATCTAAAAACATCCCACTAGAACTTAGCTTAGAAGCTAAGGGAGGCTTAGCAATGCGCTCACGTGGGTTGGTTTCCCAGGAAGGGTTACTATCATCAGTCAGCAACCCAGCCAACCAAGGTATCTTAGTAGATGCAGATGTTAGCTAGTACTCAAGATCAGGAACAACAGGTGGTGCTTCATAGTCAGGCCCAAACAGCATCCTATTGATGGTTCGAGCTGATATATCGATGTTAACTCCTCAGACTAGGTCTGACTCCCTATTGGGCAAATCTGAGTTCTTCGAGACCTTTGGACAATCCTTTTCTTCCAACACTAAATAATTTGCAAAGAACTCCCTTACTAAATTCAATTGATATAATTCGCAAGGCTTTCTCATCCAGGACAATTCAAACTCATTGAAACAATGCTGCAGCTCAGGATATTTATGCAACTCCATTGTCACTATCTGGTACTCTTCAGCGAATAGCCTTTTGATTTCCCTACTCGTTATTGGCTTCAATCCATTAAGGAATTTATTCTTTGATCCCTCGATTTGCCACCTAAGTGCTTCCCTCATTTGAGACATTTGAGAGTCCTTGCTCTTAATTACATTTTTTTTCTTAGTATCTATTTCAACAGGGGCAATTTCTGCCTTAACGGGGTTGGCGTTAGATATATTGACCCTTTCCTCATATAGGATCGAACTGGTACTACTAGTTCTACTCACACTTTCCTCTTCAGACTGAGAGAGTGTAGGGATTTTCCTGTCTCTTGTTGCGTGTTGAAGGTGGGTGCCTTTTCACTTCTAGTTAGCTCAAACAGATTGAAAAGAGTCGAAAATACCTTGGCGGTCAACCTGATAGCCAATTGCTGATGCGACAGTTCGCCAGTATGGCCATCAGTCCTTAACCAATGAGCCCCTTACTTCAGAGTCTTACAACAGTCGAACTGGTAGTTCGTCGGGTTACTGACGATCTGCCAAGCTGTCTGTTGTAGCCTATCCAGTGAACGACAAATTGGGCATCATTTCAATGGTCTACTCGATGGTCCATCGCAGTAGCGATGGTCCGCCAAGTTGACTGTCAGCAACCGTTTCAGTTTAAGACTTTATTGGATATTTTTTCAAACACTTGGTATGCATCAGTCTGTTTTTAACTTAGCAAAGACATCAATTAAGCATTCAAGCGCAAAATTTTGCTATTTTTGAGTACGTGGTATGTGGGTTACTCAGACTTCACCCAAAATATAGCATACCAGAGTTTGACTTCATACCAAAACATCAATCACAAGGCAGCAGAAGAAAACAAGATGAAATCTTTTTCAACACATTGTAATCTTTACACTGTGAAATTCATCATTTAAACAAGAAAGAAGAAGAATTTTGATCATACCTTGACTTCCAAGTTTTTACTAATCAACTTGCAGAATTTGCACACCACACGGAGTAGGAACTTGCTTTATCAGTGAAAACCAAACTTAATTTTGTGATGAAAAAAAGAGAAGGATGGCTTTGTTTAAATAAAGGGGGAAAGAAGAGAAGAGTCCTAGGGGAAATAACTTATTCCAAATTCTTTAAATTCTGACTGAGTTAAACAATTGCAGAATTTAAAAAGGTATCAATGTTTGTAACCATTTTATGTTATTGGTTTAAAAGACAATTGGGTTATTTTCTTAAGATTAAATAACATTTAGATCAGCTCGATCTGACCTGAACTAAGGGTTTCATCGATGGCCTACTTGACAGCCCGTCAGGTGTCCAGCGGTCTGTCTGGTTGGTCATCGAAACTTACCAAAGACCAGGATATTATGCTTTGTTGTGATGGCTTATCCGATGGTCCATCAATGATACGACGGTCCATTGACTTCCCTGTCAGTCTATTCCAGTGAACTTGACTTTCAGCATCTAGCTGACGGAGGGAGTGACAGTCCGTCGGACTAGCAACGGTCCACCAACTTGATCGTCAAGCCTTATCCAGAATGTTATTTTTTTACCATGACCTTGACGGTCCCTGTGGAGGTCCATCGATATCCTGACAGTTCGTCGATCTTCCCGTCATCCCTTTTTCAGTTGAGAAAATCCCTTCTTTCTGCATCCTCAGTCCTAGACACTTCACAAATATATCAAATTACACAAAAATAATGCATAAATCCTAACTACGATAACAAAAATACTTTGTGGGTTGCCTCCTACTAGTGCCTGATTCAATGTCGTGGTACATCTCAGTGATCTTAATTACTCAAACTTCATCGAGATAGATAGTATCTATGCACTTCGTCAAGTCCATTGGACCAATATACAACTTCACTCATTGCCTGTTAACCTTGAAGACACTTTTATCCTCATTTTTAATTTCAACTACTCCAGATGAGTAGACTTGGTTAACTTTGAACGGACCAGACCATTTGGATTTAAGTTTACCTGGAAACAGCTTCAATCTAGAGTTGAAGAGGATCACCTTTCTAAAAGTCTTGCTTTGCAATTCTCCAGTCATGATACTTCTTTATGTTCTCTTTATATAGGTCTGCTCTTTCATATGCACCAAGACGAAACTCATACACCTCATTCAGCTATCCCAATCTCAACTCTACCGCCTTAGTCCAATTCAAGTTCAGCCTCTTAAGTGCCCACAGTGCCTTATGCTCCAATTTAATTGGCAAGTGAAATGCCTTGCCATAAACTAATTGGAACAGTGATATGCCGATAGGTGTCTTGAAAGCTATTCTATATGCCCACAAGGCATCATCAAGCTTCCTAGACCAATCTAGTCTACTTGCATTCACTGCTTTAGTAAGAATGGCTTTGATATCTCTATTCAAAATCTCTACTTTCCCACTAGTTTGTGGATGGTATGGAGTTTCCACCTTGTGCTATTTAACACCATACTTAGCCAAGGCATCCCTAAATACTCAATTTCAAAAATATGATCCGTCGTCGCTTATGGTGGTGTGTGGCACCCCAAAATGAGAGAATATATTCCATTAAGAAATGTAATAACTATCTTTCTTTCATTATCGGCCAAGGTAACAGCCTCAACCCATTTAGATACATAATCAATGGCATACAGAATGTATTTCATCCCATATGAGCTCACAAATGGCCCCATGAAATTAATGCCCCAGACGTCAAACAACTCCACTTCCATCATTTTTGTCAAAGGCATCTCATGGTGCTTTGATATTGACCCTTGTCATTGACATTGATCACATCTCCGCACAAACTCATAAGCATCTTTGAATAAAGTCATCCAATAGTAGTCACTCTGCAACACTTTCCTACCAGTCCGATCACCTGCATAGTGACCTCCAACCGGAGAGGCATGGCAAGCTTCCAAAATATTCAGCATGTCTACTTCTAGGACACACCTCCTAATAATATTATCTGCACAACGCGAAAACAAGTACAGCTCATCCCAAAAGTAATGTGTCACATCATGAAGAAACTTCTTTCTCTGGTGTAAAGAAAGTCTCCAGAACAACCTCGCTCACTACATAGTTTGGAAAGTCTACATACTATGGAACTCTTTCTAACACAGCAGTCAAGATTTCTTCATTTGGAAATGCATCATCAATTTTTAGCTCATTATTGAGTGCTTGACCTCCCTCCAATCTATACAAGTGGTTTGTAACTTGATTCTCACATCCCTTTTGATCCTTGACCTCAAAGTCAAATTCTTGGAGAAGTAATACTCATCTGATCAAAATTGGCTTAGCGGTCTTCTTACCCATCAAATATCTCACGAACGCATGGTATATGTAAACCACCACCTTGGTTCCCAATAGGTAAGCACAAAACTTCTCAAAGGCATACACAACAGCAACAACAGTGTAGTTCTTTTGAGCTCCCTTTAAGGCCTTACTTGCATAATAAATGGGATGAAATAGCTTATCCCTCTTATGACCAAGTACACCCCCAAGTCCCACTCCACTTGCATCGTATATAACTCAAACGGCTTTGAACAATCTGGAGAACTAATAATAAAAACATCAACCAATTTCCCATTAAGGCATTCAAATGCCTTTAAGCAATCGTCATTAAATATAAACTTGGCTTTCTTATCCAAGAGTTTGTAAATTGGGTTTGAAATTTTTGAGAAGTCTTTTATGAATCGCTGATAGAAGTCTGCATGACCAAAAAAATTATACACTCCCTTTACTGAAATAGGAGGTGGTTGCTTCTCAATAACCTCGATCTTAGATCGATTGGCCTCAATACCATTGGCTGAAATTTTGTGACCAAAGACAATGCCTTCCTTCAGCATGAAGTGGAATTTCTCCCAGTTAAGCACAAGATTAAACTCCTCGCATTGCTACAATGCTTTACTGAGATTCACCAAACACAACTCAAAAGAATCACTTACTACTGAGAAGTCATCCATAAATACCTCCAAGGTGTCTTCAACCATATCAGAAAAGATAGACATCATGCATTGTTGAAAGGTAGCGGGTGCATTACACAGACCAAATAGCATCCGCTTGAAGGAAAAGGTTCCATACGGGTAAGTGAATATCGTCTTTTCTTGATTCTCTAGGGCTATAGAAATCTAGTTATAGACAGAATACCCATCTAAGAAACAATACAAACCTCTTCCCACTAACCAATCAAGCATCTGATCCATAAAAGGCATTGGGAAGTGGTCCTTCAAAGTCCACGTGTTAAAATTGTGATAGTCCATACAAACTCTCCACCCAGTCACAGGCCTAAGCGGAATCAACTCATTTTTCTCGTTCGCTACAACAGTCATACCCTCTTTTTTGGGCACGCATTGGATAGGACTTACCCACTTACTATCAGAAATGGGATATACAACTCATGTATCAAGCCATTTGATGATCTCTTTCTTGACCACCTCTTGCATAGGTGGGTTAAGATGGTGTTGATGCTCAATGGTTAGTGTGCAATCTTCTTCAAGCTGGATTTTGTGAGTGTAAATACCCAGAGGAATACCAATAACATCTGTAATGGTCCAGCCTATCAACTTTTTGTACCTCTAAAGTACAGAGATAATTTCTTCCACTTGTTAATTACCTAGATCTGCTACAATAATCACGTGTAAAGTGTTTTCACTGCCTAGAAACAAATAACTTAAATGGCCTGGCAATTCCTTAAACTCCAACACTGGTGTCTCTTCAATAGATGGCTTCATCGGTGGTGGTGGGTGATTTTTTAGACATAGATCCAGCTTCATAGGATCATAAGAATATGATCCCATTCGAGTCAAGGAATAAATAGTCTCCTCATATTCTCCAATGCCTTCTCTATCAAAATTCACAAAGACAGCAGCCAAAGTTCGACAATAAATTTTTTCTTTATCGGCAATTCTTGCTCATCCTTGTAATAAACATCTACAATAGAGAATACACTCATTTCCTTGTGCAGCTTCATAGATTGACACACATCAAACAAACTACTTTATTATTAAGCCTGAATAAGAGCTTATTAGCTCACAAGTCAATAAGCACTCTTCCAGTTGTAAGGAAAGGTCGACCTAAGATAATGGGCACCTTAAAGTCCACCTCACAATCCAGAATAACAAAATCTGTTGGGAATATAAAGCTGGCCACCTTCACTAGAACATTATACAAAATACCCACTGGCCGCTTTACCAACCTGTCTGCCATCACTAGTCACATGTTTGTGGGTGTAGGATCCCCCAAACCCAACTTCTTATAAACAACAAGCGGCATCAGGTTAATACTCACTCCCAGATCACATAAGGCCATAGAAAAATCAAGAGACCCAATAGTACTAGGAATCGTGAATGCTCTTGGGTCTTCTTTCTTTTGCACCAAAGACCTTGTTGAAATATCACCACAGTGATAAAGGTTATCTACCGATTCGTAACTCACTGCTCTCTTCTTCGTTACCAGGTCTTTCATAAACTTAGCATACCCAAGCATTTGTTCTAATGCCTCTACTAAAGGCATATTCACCATCAGTTGCTTTAGTATAGACATAAATTTTTTAAACTTTGTATCATCCACTTTTTTCTTCAATATATAAGGAAAGGGTGGCGGTGGTAGTGACCACCACCTCCTTCTCCTTTTTGTTTGCATTCTCTAACTCATCAACTTGTTGATGGTTAGATGTACTCACTTTACCATCTAGTTTCTCAGACTTCACTAGATGAGTTTCATCATCATCAACATCTTCTTTAATCATACAATCGATCACAGTTTTTCCCACAAAAGGGCCAGATAATACTTTACCACTCCAAGTGGTAACTGTCATGCAAGAGCTACCATTCCAAGGATCTGTATTGTATCGCTAGGCAAAGTATCGCTCTTCCTCTGATTAAATATCTCTAAGAGTTGGCTCATCTACTACTCCAACTGCTTAATAGAAGTTGAGTGCGAATTCACTAGCTGACTAATGGAAAATAAGTCACTCTTCATTATTGTCACCCCTGTATTGGTAGCCTCAACTCCTTTTAATAGCTTCTCCACTCCATGGATATTTTGCCTGAACTAGTAGCTGTATTATCCCGGAGGAACATAGAGTCTACTCTTATCATTTTTGTTCTTCTAACTCCCTTGGTCCCTATCTTTGTAACCAGCCTTATCGTAATAGTTCTGACCTTGATTTCCTTGGATATTGCCTCAAAAACCCATGTGATTATTTAGATAGTTCTCCTCATCTTTAGAATTAGAATTAGCTCTCCCTTGCAACCCTACTGCTTTTATCTTCTTAGTCTTACCGAATAATAAATGTTTAGTAAGTAGATCCATCTATGTTTTTATGTGTGCTATATCTTAGTCACACTCCTCCTGTTTCTGACTTTGCTTTGCCGATATATCATTAGACATAGTAGGGCTTGCTACTGCTGAATCCCTGGTATGTCAAGATCTACTTGTCTTAGTCAACCATTCCAACATATCTGCAGTCTCATTGAATGTAAGCTCCATGAATGCTCCTCCTACTACATTGTTAACTGTTGGTTGGGTTATAGAGTTCAAAGCTCTATAGAAAGTCTCAATTAAGTTCTCACAGTTATCTTGTGGTTGGGACACTATGTTAACTTTTTCTTGAATCGCATCCAAGTTTCATAAAGTGCCTCATTTGGTAATTGTTTGAAATTGTTGATTTCATCCCACAACTGTAACATCCTGGGGGTGGAAAGAACCTTTCTAGGAAAGCTCCTTTCAATTGCCTCAGTTTGTTATAGAATCAGGGGCTAACTCATTCAACCACATTGTTGCCTTCCCAGACAGAGACAACGGGAACAACCGAAGATGAATGGCATTTTGACCAACACCAGGGTTATCAAAGGACTTGCAAATGTTGATAAAATTCACCAAGTGCATGTTTGGGTCATCTCCTAGAAGTCCTCCAAACAACCCCTTAAGATTGAGCAGTTGTATCATAGTGTCGGTTATGTTTAACTTCACCCTAGGTGCCAGTGGAGGTGGAATAATTGCTCTTGTAGCACCATCTTCGTCCAAGTCGCCATCCTCCTTATCAATATTAAATTACACAGTAGATTGGTAGCTTACTCTCTCTCTAGCTACCCGATTTCTGTTGGTAGCTGCTGCTGCATTCTTCGCACGCCTCTTGTTTGTTGGGTTAATTAAATCATCATCTCCTAAATCCTCATCAGCAGTATTAGGGTCACTAGCTTAGGCCGCCGCTGAATGTGCCAAGATTGACGGTTATGTTAAGGATTGACGGTTATGTTGGCGGACCGTTTCTAGACTAACGGTCCATCGCCTAGGCCATCACTGGATCCTCTGTAATCTTGAGTTCAATTTAAGCCTGCCGGCCAAGTTAGTGGTCCGGCAAAATGTTGACGGTCCACCACTTGGACCGTCGCATGAGTTCTCTACTTGGAGTATTTTGTTCAGTTCTGACAGCCACCCTGGCGGTCCGTCGCATGGCTGACAGTCTGCCAGCTTAACCGTCAATGCCTTTTTTCTATAATTTTTCCATGTTTCTCTTCTAGCTAACTCCTTAACCTGAAAACACTAAAATCCAGTATTAAATACAATAGTAGTTGCTTGAAAACATACAATTATCTCTTGAAAAAGATGTAAAAGGTTTTTTCAAAACCCGAAACATCATGTTTCCAAAACCAAGTACAAATAAACTATTCACATGCATCGAAATGTCCAAACCACCATTAAAATATGTAAGTCCATAATTAAAACATAGGAAAACCATAACCAAGAACTTATAACCAAAAACCCCAACATATATTTGAAAACCCAAAAATACACAACAATTTTGCCATGAAAACAATTCATAAAACATGTTTTTAGTTGGAACTAACAATGAGAAAGGAGTAACATTCCTTAGATTGAGAATAAGATGAGAAGAGATCACCCCTAAGAGCCTCAATTGACCACCTTGGAGGAAACCCTATCTTTTTATTAACCCAAGATCCTTGAGAAATTTTGAGAGAGTTTCTAAGTATTTGATTGATTGCAAATAGGTTAATGAAACCCCAAAAAGGTGTTCTTAGTCGTGGGGTCCCAAGGAGTTATAAGGGGAAATATCCAGATTACCCCCACTTAAATTGTATCAATTTCCCACAAGATGGTACGACTACCCTCTCCTTCCGAACTTGAGGGTACAAACGGTACCCACTGCTCGTACCCCAACAGAATATCAACCACCCATACTGACCAACCTACGACTCTTACATCCCACTCGTACCCAATCATATGATTGGTACCTATAAATCGTACCCACAATAGAATAGGATGACGTAAGTTAAGGCATAGGACATCATACGACTTGCATCATATGACTCGCACCCCATCATACGACCTTAATAGAGAAATCGTACCTTGGACAATAACCAACCCAACCACACTGATCAGCATACGAGTGATGAACCCTAAACTACATCCCAACATAAGACTAGTACCCCTAATCATATGACGTCTAGAGAGTTTGAAACTCAGGATATTTTCTACGGACCAAAACCAAGGTGTTTCATGTTCGTCTTAGATTGTTTACAACCAAGAGCAACCAATTCTTTTCCTTTTCTATTTCAACAGATTCCCCATTTTACTTTCCTACACTGCCATGGTATTTCAACTAGTTCGAGAAGGATTTCCATTCTCTGTGGGATCGAACCTAACCTAGTCGATTATTATATTTGACAGTGATTTCTTTATCCTTCTATAGAGGGGTAGTTTGGGTGTTATCAAATTTCATCTCTACTCACTGGAAGCACTAATAGCATAAGTATCGGATCCTCTTTCTTCCTCACGAGTATGCCATCCTTGGTTGGTTTTAGAGACCCGGACTAAGATTTCCATAGCTAACTCCCAATTAAGGCTCATAAAATCCCCATCATTAATAATATCAACAACAGCTTTAGTGTTTGCATTTATGGTTCAATAGAATATCTCGAGCAAATTCTACCCTAAAATTTTATGATTGCCACAGTTATCGACTTCTTCTTGAACCTCAACCATGCCTCGTACAATGTCTCTAAATGTAATTGCCTGAAATTATAAATCTCATCCTTCAACTGTAGTATTTTAGAAGTCACAAAGAATCTATCCAAGAATTATGTCGGCAACTCATTCCAAGAGGAAATGGACCCACGAGGTAGTTCCCCAAACCATAAAGTCACATCACCAGTAAGAAAGAATGGGAAAAAATTGAGTCTCAGAGCTTCCTGTATTACCCTAGGTATATTATATGAAGTGCAAATCCCAATAAAATTCATGTTGTGCATGTTTACATCATCAATTGGCAAATCAACAAACACACCCTTCAGATTAATTAACTAAATCATAACACTCGTAATGTTAAACTTCACTCCTTGATGCAACTCAGGAGGAATGATATCTTTTGTATTAATTAGCTCAACATACCCCAAATCTTCTTCTATATTATCAAAAATTAGTAAATACTGATAAGATGGGGGTGGTTGAGCTTTTTACCTTCTAGTTTTGTCTCTATCGAGTGTTGTTCGACGCTCTTCTTTTTGTATCACTCTTTCCTTTTAAGCTGCACGATGGGCATTTACCAGCCTCACATTCTCTTCAGCTAATAACTATGTAGTGGCTTGTGTGATCGTTTCTTAAAACCATGTAGATGAGGTGGATTCAAGAGATTTGGGTCATCTTAAACCCCATGCTCATGCTCTTCCATCTTAATATTCTATTGTAAGGTCCTATCCAACTCAATATCAAGTGGGATCAAGTGATTTCCTTGACTTCGAGTATTGGACATACACTAACGTACTTCCCACAAATAGCAAAAAACTAACCAATAACCTCAATCAATCAATCTGTAATCATATTTCTCGGCAACAACACCAAATTTAATGTTTCCCAAATTACATTTCCTAAAAAATATAATGCTGTCGCAATCAAATAAAGAATCAACCAAAGGTTGAGGTCAAACTCACATGGAATAAGAAGAATCTCTGTCAAGAACTTGCTGATGTAGTCGAAAAGTGAAGAAAGTAAATTGCAGGATTTTGTCTGAATAGTATTAGTAGTAATAATGCTTGAACATTTTAGGTTGAAATCAATATGAGACTAATACTAGGACTTTGGTCCCCCTGACTTCCTAACTCCGCAAACATATCATATTTTTCAAAGTATACAGGTGCCTTGCATGTAGAATCTAACAAGTTATGTATCACCAACCATTCCTCGACACCCTTTGGTGAATTTTACAATATAACAAGTTATGTATCACCAATAGTCTTTGGCACCTTTCGATGAATTTCGCTCATCTATTATCAATCTTAGAGTGTCGTTTTACTAACTCTTGTCCTGGATCCCAGATTAACCATATCCATTCGGTCTCAAGTTTATTAAATAAACTGCATAACTCATTTCATAGGAGAAACCTTCAGGAACACCAAATTACCAACTTCGAACTCCAGATCTCTCTACCCCACATTCGCGTAAGACTTTTGGCGACTTTGAGCTGTACTAAGCCACTCTCGAATCATCTTTACTTTCTCCATTGCTTGATATACCAAGTCAGGCCCGAACAACCTAGTCTCACCTAATTCATACCACTCAATCAGTAATATATATCTTTTATCAAAAAGGGCCTCAAAAGGATCCATTTAGATACTGGAATGATAGCTATTCTTATATGCAAGTTCAATAAGGGGCAAATGATCAACCTAACTTCCCATGAAGTCAAGTACACAAGCCCTTAGCATATCTTCTAATGTCAGAATAGTATGCTTTGCTTGCCCATCCGTTTAAGGGTGGAAAGAGGTACTATGGTTCACTTGCATACCCAATCACTTTTGAGAATACCACTAAAAATAAGAAGAAAATTGTGTACCGGGGCCCATGCAACCAACCTATCTCCTGAAGGAACAGCCTCGCATAATTCTCTCTCGAAAAATTTGTCCTGACAGCAAAACAGTGAGCGGACTTGGTCATTTTATCAACAATGACCCAAATCAAATCATACTGATTTTTGGGATCGCAGAAGATCTGTAATAAAATCCATATTAATTATTTCCCATTTCCAACTAGATAGAGCTATCTTATGGAAGGTGCTACCCGATCTCAAATGCTCAACTTTGACTTATTAACATTTCCTACACTTGGCAACAAAATTTGCTACATCCATTTTCATGTTATTCCACCAGTACATCTGTTTTAAGTTGTGATACATCTTTGTCGAACCGGAATGAACCGTCTATCTAGACACATGATCCTTGGTCAAAATACTCTCCCACAATCGATCTACATTTGGAATGCATAATTTTCATTGATATCTAGGAACTCCAGCTCCTCCAATTTTCCCATAACTTCTTGCTAACCCATGTTATTCCTGATTTGCATGAGTATAAGACCAAGAATCTGATTCTCTATAACTTTGGCCCCAAGAGATGACTTGGCCACTTCATGAACAACTGCTCCCCCATCCTCGAAGTCCAAAAGGAGAACTCCTAAATTATTCAACTGGAGGATAGCCCTCACCAATCGTCTCTTCTCCTTCTAAATGTGGGAGAAACTTTCCATAGACAACCTGATAAGAGCATCAGCAACAACATTAGCTTTACCTAGGTGGTATTATAGGTTCATATCGTAACCCTTAAGCAATTCAAGACACCTTCTCTGTCTGAGATTTATTCTTTCTTGGTGAACATATACTGCAAGTTCTTATGATCTGAGTAAATATCCACATACACACCATACAATAATGAAGCTAAATTTTTAATGGAAAAATCACAATTGCTAACTATAGCTCGTGGGTTAGGTAATTCTTCTCGTGCACCTTAAGTTGTCTGGAAGCTTAAGATACAACCTTCCCATACTTCATAAGCACACACCCAAGTCCTACATAGGATGCATCACAATATACAACAAACCCCTCAGTACTCGTAGATAGGGTCAAAATAGGAGCAAACATCAACCGATCCTTCAATTTTACAAAACTACCCTCTTATAAGCATCGGACCAGAAGAACTTTACCTTTTTCTAAGTTAATTTAGTAAGTAGAGCAGCAATGGACAAAAATTTCTCTACAAATCTCTTATAATAACCTGCCAAGCCCAAGAAGCTCCTAACATTAGTTGGAGTCATGGGTCTAATCTTTTGTGGATCCACTTTGATCTCTTCACTAGACATAAATGACAAAGAAAAATCATGGCACTCAACAAAAATTCACACTTTGAAAATTTTGAATACAATTCCTAATCCTTTAGGTTCTACAACATAATATACAGGTGATTGGAAAGATCCTCCTCACGTTTGGAGTATACCAATATGTCATTAATAAAAACTATAACAAACAAATCTAGAAATTGTCTAAACACCCGATTCATAAGATCCATGAAAGTAGTCAGAGTATTAGTCACCCAAATGGCATGACCAAGAAATTATACTAGCCACAGCGAGTTCGAAAAGCAGTCTTGGGACTATCAAATTCCCTAATTTTAAGCTGATGATAGCCCAAATAGAGGCCTATTTTAGAAAACACTTGGCACTCTAAAGATGATCAAAGAGATCATCAATCCTAGGAAGAGGATACTTATTTTTCATGGTGACCTTATTCAGCTGACGATAGTCTACTAGATATACCCATCTTTCTTTCCACAAAAAGTACAGGAGCACCCCAAGGAGAAATACTTAGACGAATAAAACACTTATTAATGAGGTTTTTCAATTGCTCCTTTAGCTCTTTCGGCTCTACTAGAGCCATTCTATATGGTGGGATGGATATAGGATGAGAATTGGGTAGGAAATCAATCCTAAAGTATATTTCCCTATTAGGATAGATTCTAAGAATATCATCAGGAAAAATATTTGGAAACTCATTAACCATAAGAACAAACTGTAAGGAAGGACTTTCAAAGTTAGAATCTTTGACCCAAACTAATTGGTACAAACATCCCTTGGATATTAAGTTTTGAGATCTAAGATAAGAAGTAAACTTCCCCTTAGGCATTAGGGAACTCCTTTCCTATTCTATCACTGGTTCATTAGGGAAATGTAAAATGACCCTTCGAGTTCTATAGTCCAAAGTAGCATAGCACGAGTAAGGCCATTCCATACCCACAATTACATCAAAATATACCATATCATGTTCTATCAAATCTACCACTGTCTCCTTATAAAAGATGAACACTACACAACCCTTATAGATTTTTCTAGCAATAATAGACTCACCCACCGGGGTAAAAACTAAGAAGAGATCAGAAATACTTTTGTGACCAAAACCAAAGTGTTCATCCACATAAGGAGTCACATAGGATAGGGTGGAATTAATATCAAACAAGATGTAAACATCACGGGATAAAAGTTGTAACATACCAGTGACAACATCAGGGGATGCCTCAGATTCTTGATGAGTAAAAAGTGCATACAGCCAATTTTGGTCATTTTTCGTCCCTGAATTAGTACCCTTAATAGAAGGAACTAAAGAAGTGGTAGCCGCAGTCCTATTATCCATGCATCCCTAGCTAAAGGGAAATCCCATTGTATATGACCAGGATGACCATAATTAAAGCACAACTTCTTCCTCTCAAGACAATATCCATGGTGAGGCTTCACACAAAAATGGCAAAGAGGGCAAGGTAGGGTTGACTGAGCTCCACTATCCTTAGAATGGGCACCCTATACCCTAGGACCATTGTTAGGATAGAATCACCAATCACCAGAAGGTTTGCGGGATGGAGAACTAGCTGATGAATAAAAAGTTACCCAAGTATTCTTCTTGAACCATTGCCTACCCCCTTTCGACTATCCTGTTGGCTCGAACCCTGCTCTATATGCTTAGTCTTCTTACTTTTCCTTTACTCCATTTCTACCTACTTCTTTTTGTCATCCTCCACCTGCTGCATATAAACTACTAACCTTAATATATCTATGTCACTATTTAGCATAGTAGCTTTACATTAAAGCAGCAAGTAACGAGAAAGACTTGAAGCAAATTTCCTCATTCAGGACCATATATTAGACACAAGATCAGGAGCATATCGAGATAGTTGATAAACTTCAGTGCATACTCCTTGACACTTATTTTTGTTGCTTTAGATTCACAAACTCCTCATCTTAGCCTTTCTCAACTCTTGAGGAAAGAAGTGGCCAATAAATGCATTCAAAAACTCTTTCCACTCCGCTGGCTCAATATTTTCACCCCATAACTCTTCCTATTCCTTATACCATTGGTAAGCTACCTCTTTCAACTAATAAGCTGCAAACTCTACCCTCTTTGTATCACTCATATGCATAATTCTAAAGATCTTTTCCATTTCATCCACAAACCTATGAGGATTATCCTTAACCTTAGAACCCATGAAAGTCAGGGGATTCAACCTCATAAATTGACCAACCTGAGTGACCTCAAATGAGATAGTGACAGGACCAACATGATTAGACTGATGAGACCGCAACACCACAATCTCAAGAAGCATGTAAATAGACTAATGAAACTACACATTTGTGACATCTCTCTGAGAGGCCTAAGTATGATTATCGCTAGCCCAAGGAGGACAAGTAGGTACTGATTGAACCCTAGGAGAAGAAGTAAAGTCAAGTATACGGGCCCTATATCGATTTTGCATTCTGTGCGTAGGGCATAACTCCTTAGATTTTTCCCCAATTGAGATGGAGGCTCCGATTGAGTTTCTACAGCCATCAAATCTTTGTGAAAGCATGACCTGAAAAGAGAGAAAGTAAAGGGTTAGAGGAAATTCATAGTAACTAAACTTTCTAGCATAAAATAAAACACAAAAAAGGGGAAAATTCTTAAATACCTCATAGCCTCCCTCTTATAGGTGTGTAGCGCTTATAAGTGTGGCATGCTACACACCTATAAATAGGACTCTGCTTGACATGATTTTAGATACCCAGTGACCTTGAACTGTGCTCGGATACCAGTCATATCATGACCCAAATTAGGGACCTGACCTTGATAGGCACCCCAAGCCAACCAAGGCATGAGATGACCCTTTTAGACTTACACCATAAGCATAGTAATAATAAGAAGTGTGGAAGCTAATCTATAAAATAAAAGATTTAATAAATTATTAGAATGAAATCCATAGTGTAAGTACAAAATTTAAAAACATCAGCTCAAACACTATCTACAAAGCCTCTATCCTTAAAGCATCCACTAAGTCGGGACATGACCCTGACTATGACAAAAAAGAAACCAAGGAAAAGAATAATAAGGCCTTCTAGATGATTGAGGGATCACTACTTATCACCAACTGTCTAATAGGGTAACAAACCATCTAACGTTGCACAGGTTCACAAGAAATGGCCTCCAAACCTACATCATGAAATAATGTAGCATCCAAGGACGGTTAGTATGATGAGTACTGACATGCAACCTAAGAAAAAGGATAAAATATATATTTAAAAACGTTATTCATAAAACACAGTATCATCATCCATAATTATCATAAAGTAAGGGGCAGGAGACAAAAAATACAAGGACATAACCATTTTAAAATTTAATCCTGAACTATGTAGCTTTACACCGACCTCTAGTAACCCATGGGCTATATGGGTCCGGTACTCCAATCAGTGAGGCCCCAATCCATGTTAGCCGCATAGACCGAGGATCAAGCAAAAGTCACTAATAGATAATATCCTCTTAAAAATAACTGCAACCTACTACACGAAGCAAGCATATAGTAGTCATCCATATTTCAGGACAAGACCCCCCAACATCAGCAAACGTGGTGTCAGTTTTGAGCACAAGGACTACACTTTCTCGATAAAGCTACGTAATTCACTTTAATGCCAATTAAAATATTTTTCACATACCATTAACTATGGAGTTTTTTCCTTAAGGAATTTCTATATTGGTATTGTTATATCAAGACTTGCAAGCCATTCATGTGTCATACGATTTCATTAGACCATTTAAACTCTAAATTTTGATTTGAAAATCCATAGACCTTGTCCCTAAGCATGATTCAAAAGTCATGTAAACCATTTTCTATTTAATGCCATACAATATCTTAAAGGACAAATTAAACACTATAAAATCCTCATTAAAAACCAAATTTATGAAATAGGTTAAGGTCTCTGTCTTTTATCATGCAAAACCTATAGACATAATGAAACTAAATTACCAAATTCCACCCTTATTATAAGACACAATTTCAGTCTACAATCAATTATTTTCTTTGCATAGAAAACCATTAGAAATAAGAGAAAACCAATAAAAATACTTTATAACCAAATCCTCAACTCTAACTTCAAACAAATATTAAAACGTATGATTATCAAGTAAGTATCAAAATCTAATGATAATTAAAATAAGGGAATGTTTTACATGCCTTTTAAAAGAAAATTTCTCCGAAGATCGCAAGAAAAGAAATCCTAAGCTTGAATCTTAGACTTTTTGCTTTCAAAATTAGCTTTAAAGTGAGAAAAGATCCTTTTTGAGAGAGTACGGATGTTTTAAGGCTTAGAAATGGGTTAAGTGAAGGTGGGACAGTTTATAGATCGTGAAAAGACCTAAATACCCTTAAAAACCATTTAAAAATAACATCTTGTCGATAAAAGCAGGAGGGGTCGCGACGCAGGCGTCAACACAAAGGCCCAGTCTTACAGCATAGGCCTATCGTGGGGTCTACCCCTCGGGTGCGGGGCCTAGTATGGGGAGAGATAGTGAGACCTCAAGGGGCCCCTCACAATATGGGGCCATCAAGCACCATCCCTCTCATGACGCATGACCTTATTTAGCATCCTAAACCTTCTCAAGTGTACCCAAGCCCTTTACAAAGTATTTTAAGCTTACTTTAGGGGTCACCAGGCTCATTTTTTACTCGAATTAGACCCCGTAACACCTGGGGTATTACAGATTGACTCTATGATCCTTTGCAATCATGGCCACTACTTCACAATATCGATGAAGGATGGTTTCTTTCTGTACATTTACGGCTAAGGGTTAGTATTCACAAAGGAGAATCCATGCCACATGTTTCTGTTGTGCATCAGCTAATTTTGCATGGTTTGAATGTTCTTAATGGACCTTCAAAATTTTTTCCGGGACCTAACAGAAGCAAACCATATATGATAGTATGCTAATTTTGACGTTCTAGACTCAATAGAAATATCAGATTTTTAAAAAAAGAATTGTTTTTACAAAATTAACCCTCGGGATCCAATTTTATTATTTTGCAAATGAAGGATTAAAATGAGATATAACTGCCTCAAAGACGAACCAATGTTGCTGCTAACCCAAATTCGACATTACGAATCTAATAGCACTACTTTTTTTGCCACCCGACACTAAAAATAATAAATGTTGATCAAAGTCAACTATATGGCTTCTCAAGCCTGCAAAAACCACAAACTTACATAAATTTTTAATCGCACCGTGAACAATTCCCACTATCCCTAAATCTTAAAATCAATATGTAGAAACTTCGGGGAAGGGCAAAATGGTTAAAACATATAGAAATATAAAACCAACAAAATCAAGTTATTACAACCAACAAAATCAAGTCATTACAAACTCAAAGATAGAAGCGGGTTTGAAAGAAGAAAAGTCATACAAGGACGAGAGTTATTCAACTTCGACATAGGACAAAAATAGATATAATTGGAAGACTATATCTTTTTTGGAAAAACCTAAGGGTGGTGTTCAAGACACGTAAGTTAAATTTGATTAAAAATTCAAACCAAGTAAAAAGCTACAAGAAGGTAACTATACTAAATCTAACTTTTCTTGACCTTCTACCATTCAATGATTTAGATGTTATGAAAGGGGACATGTTGCTAGTGAGTGTCCTAATATAAGGATAATTGTGGCTATTCAAAATGGATATAGAATCGAGGAGGGGGATAATTGTGATGAAAAGAGTGGGAGAGAAACATAAAGATGAGGATGAGGGTATAACCTCAGGGATAAACTGGAAATAACTGAGGAGAGAGTCAATTTTACTTGCCTTATTAGGAGAGGGGGACTCTTACAAGAGGGTGATTTTGATTTGATGGTGTATGACAACCATTCTTATGTTGAGAAAAAGGTAAAGATTAAAAGTGAAGACTCCCTACTTGTTTTGAAGGAGGATTTAAAGATAATTCTTCATAACTATGGAGAGAAAGGCCTAATAGAGCTCATTTCTAGGGATCCCTAGCTTAGACAGATCCATAGAGAATTCACTTAAGGAAGGAACATGAACAAACTTTCATGGGTTAGTGGATACTTGATGGAAAAGGGTGACACATCTAACCCTGTGGATCTAAAGGAGTTACCTACCAAGGACACTCCTATAAGAAAGTGGACGAACCAAGCTTATTGGTCCAAGATAGTGCATGTGAGAGAAGATACTTGTGATGCATGTGAGAGGGATAATAAAATAAGTTCTAAGTCTTATTCCAAATGTATGTACCTACCCCCCTCCTATTCCTAGCAACCCTTAGAGCCATGATGATATCTTTTCTATGATAATAGAGGTGCATAGCACATGTCAGCACGAGCTCAACACTATAAATATTTTTTAGCACTAAAATTTGATATTGATTAGATATAAACATAAATGTACACTGATTTAATTAAATATTATTAATTATAATAAATAAATTACTTATAATAATTAATTAGGAGTAATATAGTAAAAAATTATTAATTCTAATATATAAATGACTTATAATAATTAATTAGGGGTAATATAGTAAATCACGAAGTAATTAGGGGTAATATAAGCAGACATGTCATCTATTTTTAATTAAATATTATTAATTTTTTAATAAATAAATGACTTATAATAATTAATTAGGGATGATATATTTAAAATTAAATATTATTAATTCTAATATATAAATTACTTATAACAATTAATTAAGGATAATATAGTAAAAAAAATATTATTAATTCTAATATATAAATGACTTATAATAAATAATTAAGGATAATATAGTAAATCATGAAGCAATTAGGGGTAATATAAGAAGACATGTCATCTATTTTTTAATTAAATATTATTAATTTTTTAATAAATAAATGACTTATAATAATTAATTAGGGATGATACAGTAAAAATATATTATTAATTCTAATATATCAATGACTTATAATAATTAATAAGGGGTAATATAGTAAATCATGAAGCAATAAGGGGTAAAATAGTAAATGACGAAGTAGTGGTCGAAACCGAATGACTTATAATAATTAATTAGCGGTAATATAGTAAAAAAATTATTAATTCTAATATATAAATGACTTATAACAATTAATTAGGATTAATATAGTAAATTACCGACCAATTAGGGGTAATATAGGCAGACATATCATCTATTTTTTAACTAAATATTATTAATTCTAATATATAAATGCCTTATAATAATTAATTAGGGATAATATAGTAAATCACAGAGCAATTAGGGGTAATATAGTAAATGACAGGGGGTATTATAGTAATTTATTTTTAAATAAATATTATTAATTTTTAATACATAAATTACTTATAATAATTAATTAGGGATGATATAGTAAAATCACAGTTAAAGCAGCTGAAATAAATGTTATAAATATCTATTTTTCAATTAAATATTATTAATTCGAATATATAAATGACTTATAATAATTAATTAGGGGTGACATAATAAAAAATATTATTAATTCTAATATATAAATGACTTGTAATAATTAATTAGGGATAATATAGTAAATCACGGAGCAATTAGGGTGTAATATAGTAAATGATAGGGGTAATATAGTAAATGAAAAGGTGGTTGACTTATAATAATTAATTAGAGATAATATAATAAAAAAATATTATTAATTCTAATATATAAATGACTTATAATAATTAATTAGGGATAATATAGTAAACTACAGAGCAATTAGGGGTAATATAGTAAATGATAGGGGTTAATATAATAATCTATTTTTTGAATTAAATATTATTAATTTTTTAATACATAAATGATTTATAATAATTAATTAGGGATGATATAGTAAAATCATGGTTAAAGCAGCTGAAACAAACGTTATAAATATCTATTTTTTTAATTAAATATTGTAAATTCTAATATATAAATGACTTATAATAATTAATTAGGGGTAATATAATAAAAAAAATTATTAATTCTAATATATAAATGACTTGTAATAATTAATTAGGGATAATATAGTAAATTATAGAGCAATTAGGATTTAATATAGTAAATGATTGGGGGTAGTATGGTAAATGAAGAGGTGGTTGAAACCACCTCACTAGAGGTGCATGGCCCGTGTCAGCACGGGCCCAATACTATAGACATCTTTTAGCACTAATATTTGATATTGATGAAATACAAACATAAATGTACATTGATTTAAAACGATAACTTTTTAAATAATAACTATTTGACGGTACTCGCTAAGAAGTGAAGTTTTATAAGATAGTTTTTTTTCCACATGATAAGAAAGTGTGATGTGCCGTGTAGTCAAGTTATTTTAATTGTTTGATGATAAGATTAAGACCTATTACAAAATATAGAAAAGATGTAGAGCTAATATTCATAGGATTATTTCATACAAAAATTGAAACAAAGGATACTTCAATTAACAATAAAGTCTTGGATCATCTTCTCAAAGATGATTATGGTTGAAGCAGCTGTAACAAATATATCATAAACGCATATTTTTCTTGTTTTAATTAAATACTATTAATTTTCTAATGCATAAATGACTTATAGTAATTAATTAGGGGTGATATAGTGAAATCATGGTGCAGTTCTTGAAGTAGTCTTATCGAAATCAATATTTTAATTAATATTATGAATTTTTTAATACATAAATGATTAATTAAAAAAATATTATTAATTATAATATATAAATGACTTATAATAATTAATTAGGGTTAATATAGTAAATCATGGAGCAATTAGAGGTAATATAGTAAAATGACTTATAATAATTAGTTAGGGGTAATATAATAAAAAATATTATTAATTTTAATATATAAATGACTTATAATAATTAATTAAAGGTAATATATTAATTCACGGAGTAATTAGGGGTAATATAGTAATTGATGAAACCCTGGTTGAAACCATAGGCAGACATGTCATCTATTTTTTTTAATTAAATATTATTAATTTTTTAATACATAAATGACTTATAATAATTAACTAGGGATGATATAGTAAAATCACGGTTAAAGTAGCTAAAACAAACATCATAAATATCTATTTTTAATTAAATATTATTAATTCTAATATATAAATAACTTATAATAATTAATTAGGGATAATATAATAAAAAAAATAGTATTAATTCTAATATATAAATGACTTATAATAATTAATTAAGGGTAATATAGTAAATCATGGAGCAATCAGAGATAGTATAGTAAATGACGAAGTAGCTGGTTTTTTAATTTAATATTATTAATTTTTAATATATAAATGACTTATAATAATTAATTAGGAATGATATAGTAAAATCACGGTTAAAGCAGCTGAAACAAACGTCATAAATATCTATTTTTTAATTAAATATTATTATTCTAATTTATAAATGACTTCTAATAATTAATTAATTTTAATATATAAATGACTTATAATAGTTAATTAGGGGTAATATAATAAATCACTGAACAATTAGGGTTAATATAGGCAAACATGTCATCTATTTTTTAATTAAATATTATTAATTTTTTAATACATAAATGACTTATAATAATTAATTAGGGATGATATAGTAAAATCACGGTTAAAGCAACTGAAACAAACGTCATAAATATCTACTTTTTTAATTACATATTATTAATTCTAATATATAAATGACTTATAATAATTAATTAGATTTAATATAATAAAAAATATTATTAATTCTAATATATAAATGACTTATAATAATTAATTAGGGGTAATATAGTAAATTACAAAGAAATTAAGGATAAAATGGTAAATAATAAAGAGCTGGTTGAAACTAGCTCTTCTATAATATAGAAAAGTAGGATCTTAAAAATGAGTAATCCAGCCCTAACATTAGAGGATTGAAGTCTCCAAGATCCATTCATGATTTATTTCTTTTATTATTAAATTGTGTGAGCTCTAAGTTGTGGATGCTGACTATGCTTGTAATTTAGAGAAAAGTCCAATGTACATACTTACTACCCAATTTGTGTGTCCTACTCCTTGTCACACTCACGTGGATGGACAAGTCAGGGTGTTAGGATGGACCTTTAGGGGTATGCCAAGAATAATCAAGATAGGGAATTTGTCTTATAGTTCTCTCAACATCTCAAGTGACATGACTCAATATGTTAAAACACCCCCTCCGAGAGATTAGTTAAGGAAAATAAAGTGTACTTGAAATAACTTATCTTATCATCTTGTGTATCAAATTGTGAATACTTTCTTGTTAATATTCAAGCTTTAAGGTGTGTATTTCTAATTGAGAATCCTCAAGATGAGTTGAATGCCCTTTATTCCTTTCCTTATTACTTATTTTCCTATGATGACTCATTGCTTATATGTGGTCTCTTTCTTGTGAACTCCAAGGCAAATATGTCATTGACTATCTTAGGACTTGTAGATATACTTGCATTATTGTTTGACACATTTGTGCTTGAAAAGTATGGGCCCCAACTAGCGGATGCTAAGTTGCTTGTTCAATTATGAGAGAGTCCATGGCTATTGAAACCCTTTTATCACCTTTATAGAGTTGGATCATTCAGATTTTCTAATTGGACTCTTGTAAAGTGTTTGATAGAGAAAATGTCTTTATGTTAACGCTTCTTCTTCTTCTTCTCTATCGTACCCTTAACCCTTGGAATACCCTAGATGAGGTTCAAGATAGTAGAACCTCTCTCTATTAAATCTTTGTTTACGATGAGGTTCAAGATAGTAGCACCTCTCTCTATTACCTTTTTGTTTATGATGATAGCCATGTTGGTATTGGATTCATTTACCATAGAGGTAGAGTTATATAGGTTTTGCACTTCTTTGACTCAGATAAACTCTTGTGGGTGATTGTACCACTTTTGGTACGATTTTTTGTGAGGCAATAAAACAATTATGCCTTATGGCTCCATGTGATAGCACCTTTTGAAAATTTTGATGCCACAAAGACCTTTATGTTTTCCTTGTCTCTTGATGTTTATCATAATCAAAACCTTTGCACCATATATAATAAGTTCCTTTTGTTGAAAGTAATGAATAATTGGTTGTATTTCAATTTTGTTCCTTCTTGGAACTGTGATATTGTTTCTAACCCTCATGCTTTGAGCATATTTTTGTTGTTTGTCCTTGTATGTGTTTTCAAATTTTGAATTTGAGGACAAATTGTTTTCAAGAAGGAGTGGATGACACTAGCATAGACGACACGTACAATGTTCATGAAGAGAGAAGCTTAGGAATAACGTGTAGGAAGAAAAGATGTCATCCATACAAGTAGCTAGTCCTTAAATTCAAGAAATTTACAAAAATGGCAACCAAACAAGACCTTGTCTTAGTAAGGATAATATTGTAAAAAGTCATTGTCTTCTTTATTTCCTTATTATAAATATGACCTTTTTCACTTTGGAAGGTAGATTATATTGAATATTGAACCTTTAAACTTGTAGTTTCTTCTTAATGAATTCCCTTACAAGAAATTAGTGAGTAATAAGTAGTGATGAAATTTTGAAATTATCGATGAACTTCTTGGTTTGATTAGCCGAAGTTTGCCCATTTGTGGTTAGCTTGATTTTCTTTGATCTCTTAGACTAGGGTTATTTTTGAGTTGTTGAAACCAATTAGGAGGTAAGGATTTTAGCCCATTATTGCCAGAATTTCAATAGCTTGAGAGTTAATTCTCATATCTTTTTTCTTTGTTGTTTGATTATTATCAGCATATAATGTTTAGTAGCCCTAAAAAACTTATAAAAGGAAAAATGGATAAGGATGGACGACTAACTGTTGTAGAACAATTTCTTTAACGCTGTAGTTTGGTACTACCAAATTTAGGGGTTTTAATCGTGAAACAAGCTATTTCGAAATTAGCTATCTCATCCTTAAAATGAGATTAAAATAATACTATAATTCAGGATAATTACTCCCAAAATGAGTTATCCCATATATTTTATCCCAACTAAATATGAGATAAATTCATTCTAAAATTACTTTCAAAATTAATTATCCCTTATTGATGGTACCAAACTAGCCCTTAGGAGTTGTTTAATTAGAAATAAGTTATTCCGAGATTAGTTGTCCCATCACTAAGACATAAATGATTGGATAAATAATCTTTGAGTAACTAATACCTCCAACCAAACATACAATAAAATAATAAAAAAATTCTCAAACATGCCATCGAACTATCAGAAATGGTTCATTTATGCTATTAGCTAAAAGTTTGGTTCATTTATGCCATCTCATTACAAAACATATTCATCTATGCCATTACTTGTTAACGACGGATTTTCAAAAACAGTTTTTTCACATGTCGTCTTACTAAAGGTCCACATCATTAATTAAAATAAAAAGAAAAGGCTCAAATATGTCATCGAACTATCAAAAATGACTTATTTATGTCATCCGTTAAAAGTTTGGCTCGTTTATATCATCGTCGTTACAAAACAGGTTCATACTTGCCAGTACTTGTTAATGGCGGTTTTTTAAAACTGTTTTGCCACACGTCGTCTTACTAGAGGTCCACATTATCAATTAATACTAGTCAGTGCCTTGAATCTTTGAGGAAAATCACTCATCATAGCACTCAATGAAAAATTTCTGAAGCATAAACATTAAATCGACCAAAATGTATGCAACAGAGAATAATTAACTAGTCATTTTGAGGTTTGTAAGGCTTGGCAAAAGAATATTTTAGGCCCCGCTTGTTTTACCGTTATTAGAGCTTGACTTAAAAATATCTCGAAATATATTTAGCGGTTTAGTTAACTTAATTGGGACAATCACATAATTTTAATTAGTTACGTGCACCTCTAGTAAGATGACGCATGGCAAAGCTGTTTTTTAAAAACCACTGTTGACAAGTAATGGAAAGGATGAACCTGTTTTGTGACGATAATGGTATAAACGAGATAAACTTTTAACGGATGACATAAATGAGTTATTTTTTATAGTTTGATGACATATTTGAGTATTTTTTCATTATTTTAATTAAGATGTGGACCTCTAGTAAGATGATATGTGACAAAATTGTTTTTCAAAAAATCACTGTTAACAAGTAATGACATAAATGAACCTGTTTTGTAATGACGATGTATAAATGAGCTAAATTTTTGACATATGATATAAATAAATCATTTCTAATAATTCAATAGTATATATGAACCTTTTTCCTAAAATAATCCTATATTTTATTTTGCGACTAGCATTTGAAATTATTCCTTAGGCCAACCGAACCCTTAATTTCCGAATTATAGAGTAGGATTTCAGTGGTTACTTTATCATGTCGAGTGCGCCAATTTCTCTTTCGTAACCCTTTTTCTCTTTTCTGGCCAACAAACCAATCAATATACGCGGTCCAAATCAACCACAATATAAGCTCCCCCTTTTTTAGGGTTCCAATTCCAACAAAACATCCCCCTTACCTTTCTCTTTCTCCTTCCCCTTTTTTCATTTTCCCTTTCCCTTCTCCACTCAACAATTCATCAATCTTGTATAACTTTTTTCCTCTCGTTTTAGTGATGGTGAAGATTTCATAGCCTTAATAATTTAGAGTTCGTTTTTGGGTTCTTGAATTTTGTGCATTTCAAATCTTAAGTCTGCGTGAAATAGGGTACGACCCTTTCCCAGACCCGTGTACAACGGGAGTTAGTGCATTGGGCTGACCAAATCATTTCGATCAATCTTGATCATAATTCGATTGTTGTAGTGCATAATTTTTGTGGGTTTGCTGCTAATTCCCTTTTGAATGTTTTGATTTTTAGCTATTTTTTCATATGGGTTTTTAGAATTTGATATAAAATTCCACTTTTTAAAGAAACTTTTGGACTGAAATTCCAAAAATGCCAGCTGAATTTTGTGAATTCCGAATAAATCCCATCGTTCTTGATCATAATTAGATTGTTTTAATGCGGATTTTTTGTGGGTTTCCCACTAATTTCCATTTTCAAAATTTCAATTTTTATCTGTTTTTCCATCTGGGTTATCGGAATTTTATCTAAATTCCACTTTTTTTTTTTTAGAAAATTTTGGTTTGAAATTTCAAGATTTCTAGGGTATTTGATTGTTTATTTATGTAAAAGAAATGCGAGCTTTATAGATTTTTGTGGTGCTTGAATTTGGTGAATTCCGAATCATTTCCATCAAATTCTTGATCATAATTAGATTGCTATAGTGCGGAATTTTCGTGGGGTTACCACTAATTTCTGTTTCAAAGTTTCGATTTTTAGCTGTTTTCCCATCTGGGGTTTGGATTTTGATCTAAATTTGGAGATTTTGGGCTATTTATTTGTTTCGTGTAAAAAATTCAAGAAATGCCAGCTACAGATTATCAAGGGGCATCTGCTTTTGGGCGATCCGTTTTAAGCTTACGTCGTGATCATCAAGTACATTCGATGGAATCTGCTCATGAAGGAACTAGCCAAGAACTTGAACTTGAAGCATTTCAAAGGCAAGTAGCTGAGGGTTTCAATGATTTGGCAGCTGCAGACTCTGATCAGTTACTTTCGATTCCATGGATTCATAAACTATTGGATGTGTTCCTTTCTTGCCAAGAACAGTTTAAGTCCATTGTGTGTAAGAATAAGGGGTTCTTGAATAAATCTGCTGCGGATCGTTACGTGATGGAGTATTTTGAAAGGAGTGTGAAAGCTTTAGATGTGTGTAACGCGATACGTGATGGGATTGAGTTGATCAGGCAATGGCAGAAGCAGTTGGAGATTGTTTATTATGCGTTGGATAACCAAAGGAGTATTGGGGAAGGACAAATCCGTCGTTCTATGAAAGCTTTGATTGATTTGGCAATTGGAATGCTTGATGAAAAAGAGAGTAATTCAGGTTTTGCTCATAGAAACAGATCATTTGGACGAAACAATGCTCAGAAGGATCATAATTCGTTAGGCCAATTCCGATCATTGTCATGGAGTGTATCACGGAATTGGTCTGCTGCTAAGCAACTTCAAGCATTTGGTCAAAACTTAGTTGCTCCGAAAGCTAATGAAATTATTGCCACTAATGGATTAGCTGTAGCTGTTTTTACAATGAGCTATGTGCTTTACTTTGTAATGTGGACGCTTGTGGCTGCAATTCCTTGCCAAGATCGTGGCCTTCAAACACATTTTCATGTTACTAGGCAATTCATTTGGGCTGCTCCATTGCTCTCCCTCCATGAGAGGATTCTGGATGAGTCAAGGAAGAGGGAGCGTAGAAATGCTTGTGGATTGTTGAGGGAGATCAGTAAGATTGAGAAATGTGCACACCACATGAATGAATTGACTGATACCATTCACTTTCCCCTTTCAAAGGAAAAGGAAGGGGAAATGAAGCAAAGAGTTCAGGAGCTTGGGCAAGTGTACTATGGCCTAAAAGATGGATTAGGCCCTTTGGAGCTCCAGGTTAGAGAAGTGTTTCATAGGATTGTTCGAAGCAGGACTGAAGGGCTCGACTCTATCGGATGAGGGATCCACAAGTGACATAGGTAATCAAGATTCCATTTAGAGTTGTAGTAGTCGAGTGTATGTGTGTCTGCAACCATTGTTTAGAAGAGAGCAGATTATGCTCTCCGTCCTCCCTTTGTTAGATGAGAAGAAGAGGGCGGGTGAAATGGTGCAATGTCCAAAATAGTTTAACAAGGTAAAGTCGTGTATTTAGCACTATGTACTATGTAAAGAAATGGAAGTAGTTGGATCTCTGGTCCATGTTGTGGTGTTCATCTTGTTTGAGTTTGTATTCAAATTACTCAGTTGTCTTTTACTGAGTTTCATTTCAACATTTTGCTTATGATACTGTAATTGGTGATATATATCAATGCCTGATGCATTTATTGAAGCTCTTGCATTCTATGAATCAGCAAGAAGGAAATTAGTCTCCAAGTTACCATCTCTCCACTTGTAATGTGTGCAAAAGTTGTTTAGCTGGCAATGATTAACCATCCATACAAAGAATCTCTTATTTTAACTTTATTTCTCTTCTACTTTGGGATTTAAAAAAAAAAAAGTATTTAAATGATCATGCCAATTTAGATATTCTAATGATATTGTCTCTATAATTGATGTTCTAGACTCAATTTAGACATAGAGCAGTGGGTTTAGGAGTACTCTTGTATATAAAGGTTTCAGTACAACCCATGTACTGTGTGATATAATACACAAAGTTACCAAGTTAAAAAAAAAAAAATGATCACGCCAAGTAAAGTTTCTCCTTTTCCTTTCTGTCATGGTGTTAGCTGTTGTATTTTGGGCATTTTCTCCATGTAGTTTTCATATGATTTTTTCCTCTCTACCTCTAAGGCTCTGAGGTAGGGGAAGGGGAGTTTTAGAGTAACTGGTAAAGTTGCCTCCATATGACCTGGAGAGTCACGGGTTCAAGCTGTGGAAACAACCTCTTGTAAAAATGCAGGATAAGACTGCATGCAATAAATCCTTATGGTTCAGCCCTTTTCCAGACCCCGTGCGCGTAACAAGATCTTTAGTGCACCGGGTTATGGTCTATATACACTCTACCCTCCTTAGACCTATATACACTCTACCCTTCTTAGACCGCACTTTGTGGAACTACATTGGGTATGTTGTTTTTGTAGTAGTTTTCATATGATTTTTGATTATTCATTGCACAAGTTTGTTCTCTTTGCATTCACAGCCTGGTGGTCACAGCCATTTTTTTTCCTATTGCATAGGATGACACTTTCCTTATTTAGTTCTCATTTCCTGCTTACGCAAAAATTACCCTTTCAAGTGCCAGGATGTTGATCTCTAGAATAGTGGTTCTTTTTTTTTTTCCGTCATGAGTGGTTGCTTTGTCATTGACCGTCTCTCCGGTCAATAGCAGAGCTTTGTTAATGACTTATTAAAGTCAATAACAGAACTTTGTTAATGACTTTTTAAAAGGTTTTCTTGACCAATGACCATCTGAAGAAGTTCCTGTTTCCTACTTGAAATTTTCTCGTCTTTCAGGTTAATATTAAACAATTCTCATCATGTGAGTTGTATAGAGGTTGTGGTCTCAAGATTTTGGTCAAAGCGGTGTCTTTCTCGTTGACTGAGTCAAAGGTTTCGATAGTGGTAGCCCACAAAGTTAATTCTAGTCAAAGAAATGCATCTACAGGTAATGACTAATATCACTAGTATGCCTTCATGTTCTTGCTTTCCCTTTTTTTGATTATTTACTTCATAGAGCATATTTTATATTTAACACGGTTTTGTACGTTTTTGTTTTGAGCTACATCTCAATCTCAGCTGGTATGGTTTATTAAATGCCTTTTTGCTTACATTATTGTGAACAAACAGCATGTTAAATACCTTGCTAGTGTAAATATCGTTTACATCGTAAGTGAATATAAGTTAAATTCGTTAAACCATTGGTCGTTCTAAATCAGGACCCAATTTCAACATTTAACAATGTATTCGTGTGCTTGGAATCAGGGAAAATGTCTTCACTTTGAAGGCGAACCTAGACAAAACATTGTAGACAGATTTCCGTCCATGTGACCTCACATCAAAGTATAGTTGGGTATGAAGCAAAGCATATGTGTGCTTTTCTCTCATGTTTAGCATATGCTTTTGTTAGATCTTGACTTTATATTCGTATTTTAAGATGCTCAATCAAGTCTTCCCCAACAATCACCAAAAAATGGATTGGGGATCCAAGGTAACAAGAGTTGCAGATGAATTTGCCTCTAATGAATTGCCTCAGTTTCTGAGAGATCGAGCTGGCCTTTTTTTCCTGTCTACGGAAACAGACACTATGTTCATCCTCACTGCTTATTTGAAAGGTTATTTCTAGTATGTTTGACACATTCGATGAGAAAGTCATTTCCTGGTATTTGGTCACTACAGGGGCAGAGGTAGAAGCCCGGATATTGGATTTTTTGAACTCGGCAGCTTTTGGTTAAATAGTGTATTTGGGTTAAAATTTCATAAATTATGTAGACATACTAAATTTGTGACCTAGTTATTTTCAAGTCATTCTTTTAAAATCCAAAATCCATAAAGTATGAGTTGAAATCATGGTTCTGCCTCTTTTAAGTTACTATCATAATTTTATTAGGATTGAAAATGACTACTTTTCTTTGCAGCAATTTTAACTTTTAACTTATTACTTGCTCCAACTAACACTTACACATTATCATTAATTTTCAGTACTCGAAATATTATGATAGATCAAAAAAGTTACCATTCTCGAAAAAGACGAGACCACTGAAAAATATTTTTAAGGATAACATCTTCCATCGAACACGACTTTTGTCATACTGAAATCTGAATACGATAGTCGATAAATATCTCTTCATTGTTTCTTGCCTTACTATATTACAGAGTATTATTTACAGGAGACATTGGCTGTTTTAATTTGATTGTGGAAAATATTTGTGTAGGTTATACACGAGGAAACATAAAGATGGATATTATTGAAGAAGGCACTAAAATGGTGGTAGCATGTGAGAAGCCAGTCCAAGAAACTGTAGCGATCGGGTCAAAAGTGATCAAGAAAGATGTAGCAATTAGAAAATTTACAAAAGTTTTCAAGATTCCAGTTGGGGTAATCTTGGATCAAATTAAAACCAATCTCAACGAAGAAGCCTCCATTCTGACTATTACAATGCCAAAGAGAGTGACGGGGATTCTTGGTACTGGAATTCAAGAAGTGGAGGAAGCAGAATTCTCATCAGCTAGTCCAGAATCTGGATATCAGAAAGAACAAGTGAGCCAAGAAACAGAAATGCAGTTTGCAGGTTTTCCAACATATGTCCCAAAAGCTCATGAAGAAGTTGAAAAACAGGGTGCTAAAGACGAAGTTCCTCGAAGGGAAACCGAAAAGCCAAAAGCAGAACCAAACAGACAGAAAGATGATAAAGTTTGTGAAAAAGCAAATGGGATTAAAGAAGAAGAGAAGAGAAGGGAAGAGGACAAACTGCCTGAGGGAAGGAGCAAGATATGTGTTCCTGTAATTGCAGGCTCAGCTGTAATTTTATCTCTAGTCGTCTTTGTTATTCATTTCATGAGAAAAAAGAATCAATCTAGAAAAAGAAAAGAATAAGACAAAGAACATTGTATTATGTATATTCACATGTAATATTCATTTATTGTAAAAAGAAAAAAGAAAAAATAAAGAAGAAGAGTGATGTTCTACTTTTGAGGATTATTTTGTGAAGTTTGCAGTTGAACCTAGAAAGCAGTTTGAGTATGTGAAATGATTATGAAAAGTATGACAATGAACTTAGGTCTAACTCAATCCATAGAGTTGGCCATTCGAGTGAGGTTTGTCCAACAGTTGGCCGTTTGGGTAAGGTTTGTTCAAGACTATATAAAAGACAACTCATTTTGAACCAATGTAGGGAGACAATCCGGCATACACAGGCCAAGTCCACTATAAAGTTGATGAAAGGAAAAATTTCAAAAATAGCAATTCTGTAGCCTTAATTATAACTTTCATAGCAATAGTTTCATAATTACGAAAAGTAGCAAATTGTATTTTGTATTTAAATAAAATATTGCTATATAAATACACATACAAATATATATGTATTACTCATAAATACATATGCACAGCTGGAAAATACATATTCTTCTATTACTATGAAGTGGGTAAAATATTGCTACTTTTGCTATAAGTTGTAATTTTGAGAAAGTGTTGCTATTTATTGTAATTATAGTCTTAAGGATGCTAGTTTATGTCATTTTTCCCTTGATGAAATAACATGAGGCCCAATACTAGGAAAAACAATGACGAGCGAGTCTAGTTGTGATCCCATGAAAACAGAGATAGATTTTAGGTTCATTCAATCTTAAAAGTTAGCCCATAGGTTAGTGTTTAACTAAGAACATAGGGTTACTTACGTAGAAGGTTAATGAACTCTTAAAATTCATCAAACTAATTTTTTTCAAACATAAAATTACTCAATTTTGATTAATTTTCATAAAGAGTCATTTTGGTCAATCACTCAATCTTGTTTTACTTTCTATCTGATGTTCGATACTTGCATTAGAGATTGAAATAATCTGAAATCGCATCGGTAGGGCCATTCGAGGGTAGGGCTTCTTATCAAAAAATTTTCCATACTCACAGCACAAAACTAAAATCGATTAAGGGAGAAGCAGCCATCGACGACTCCAAAGGAGGTAATTACTCAACTTTCAAATATAAATTCAATGACCAACGGTAAAACATGAAGTTGTATTATTATATCCAGTACAATTCCGCTCAATCCAGCCATAAACTTCATCAATTTGTGATCCATAATTTCCTAATCAAACAACCTAGTAATTAGGAAGAAATATGATCTTTTGTAACCTTCTCTGTTTTTTTTTTTTTTGGTAGTGTGTAACCTTGAGGGTGTTTGGATTAGATTATATTTGGTCAAAATAGCTTAAAACTATTTTTGAATTTTAGGAGTGTTTGGCAATTTAAAAAATTGCTTAAAAAAGTCAATTTTGACATTTTTATAAGTCAAAAACTAGAAGTTGGCCATTACCTATTTATATTTTTTTAGCTTATAATCTATTGAAAGTTGACCAAGTAAATAGTTTTTGTATCCCTTATAAATTTCACTTATTCCAAAATTACCCTCTTGCAGTCCATTTGATTTTTTTTTTAGCTTATAATCCATTAATGATTGTATTAATTAAACACTTTCACTTTTTGTATTTATGACGAACTTAACTCTAGTCATATTAGTACCTGTTTTGTATGAAACTTCTAATTTATGAAATATGATTTTTATGTATTATTTCCCTTCTTTAATATATTCTTTTAAATTTGGACAATTATTATTGTACAACATATGAATTTCTGTAAGAGAAAAAATTCACCAATCAAGATATATAGAGAACACTCACTGAAGATATACAACTTCATGAACGATTAGTGAATAATTCATGTATATTTGACGACGTAACATTCGTATTTGACAATGTTTTAATAGTGATATGGTCATTACTCAATCAACGTGTAATATATTTTTCAATTAAAAGTCATTTTAGCAAACAAATAGTATCATTTGTGACCAACTATTTATCCATTAATGCAATTATAATGATTAACAACATATATATTTTGTTTGATGATTTAAACGCTTTTAACCAAGAAAAAAGATTTTTTTCAGTGCACAAATTTAATAGTCATTCATGAATGTATATATGAAATTGCAACTGTATTGATAAACATCTCTCAGTCATTAATTATGAAATTGCATCACTATGTACAATATTATCAAAATTGGGGGAGAAAAACTAAGGTTGCATAAAATTTGTCTTAAAAATAAAAATTAATAGATATATAAACACTAAATTCTAATATTATATTAACAATATATATATATATATATATATATATATATATATTAATTTTAATTTGAATCATTTTAGAAATATTAATATTATATTAACAATATATATATATATATATTAATTTTAATTTGAATCATTTTAGAAATAAAAATTAATAATAATCAACTCTACATATTGTTAACTACTTTAAGGGTATTTCAGACATTTTGACCCAAAGTGCTTAACAACACTTGTTTAACAAACACATCAACAACTTTTTTTCGGTTTCAACACTTTTATCCAAACACGTAACTGCTTATTTTTAAAATAAGTTTGAGCACTTTCAAAAGCAGTTTTAAAGAACTTTATAAAAACCACTTTTTTTTAGCTTATCCAAACAGGCGCTTCTCTTAACAGAGAAACCTAGATTTAAATTCTCTTTATAGAAAGATTAACACAACCTTAAAAGCCCTTAACACTAAAGGGTGTGTTCGGTATGAAGGAAAAATTTTTTTTGTAGAAAATATTTTTCTATTTTCTCATGTTCTTTGACTAAACATTTTAAAAAATATTTTCTTAGAAAAGGTAAGTTTCTTCAACTTAAGGAAAATGACTTTCTTAATCAAAGTAGTAGTGAAACAAGCTGCAATGTTCACACCACTTATAAAATCAATCACCCATCCAACCCCTCCAAAAAGAAAAAATTAAAGTTTGTTAATTTGATTTTAAAAAAATTTAAGTTTTTTTCCTACCCCTATCCCGACACTCCCCCCCC